>NC_090227.1:29302504-29432504 GCF_024489055.1 Chanodichthys erythropterus
CAGGGCAAACTTTAAAGATAATTTAAAACAATTGGACCTACTAAATTTTGGCTTCAGGGATGATTCTGTAAATGTCAGGACATGGGCCATAACTCACACAGATTTCTGGACAGAGTTTAATGGAGAATATGATGCTTAGAATGGAGTTTTTTTCCCCCTGTTTCTCTCCATATTACTAATGGTGTCTTGGAGATGGTTTTGTGGTCTATAAATGACAAGAAGATATATTCAGAGGATTGCAAATAAATAGAATGGCATTCATTAAAATGTATAAGTTCATTATTTTACAACTATTTTATTTTGCCACGATTTTACTTTGTGAATATACCACAAGTGCAGCAGTATGTGTGTGTTTGTATATATATATATATATATATATATATATATATATATATATATATATATATATATATATATATATATATATATATATATATATATATAGCACTATTTTACATCACCAATTTCCTCTTTGATTTTGACCATATTAAATATTTTTTCTACTGTACCTTTAAAACTTGATCTGTCCCATCCTTTAATAACTTGTTTCCATGCATTACATTATAATAGGTGCACAAACAGTGAGAAATAACTTGTTCAGTCTGTAAAATCCTGTAAAAAAAATAAAAAAATAAAGTTCAGCCACTAACACAGGGATCTTTCGGAAAGACAAGTGGAGTGACGAGTACTATATAGCACAAGGTCTTTCCATACAATTTCACTGGAACTGTATATTCACTGTACTGTATATTGATTTATGCTTTTGCTATTAGCCAGGTCTGCAGAGAAATAATCTGACTTTGGGTCTTATTTAAATGCATCCAAGATTTTTTTATTATTAGTAGTAATATTACTTCACTTACTGGTGAATTTCTTTTATCTGTCAGACAAAGTCAAAGCAAATCAATGCATTTAAGGGAGAAGTCAACATGAAACAGCATTTGCAACCAAAAAATGCTCTGTTCCACTAGAATTACCAAAAGGAATTGCAGAAAATAATATGACTGCCACTTTTCCATTGGTCGGACAAACAGATAGTCACAAACCAATGTTGTTGGACCACTGTTTGTGCACTCTTCACAAAACCAAACTCTGAATTCTTTATGGTTGACTCTGCATATGAAACTAGTATAGAAAGTATTTTAACACTGGAAAAAAAAAAAAAAAAAAAGATTAGATGGCTAAACTGAAAACAAATGTTTGGCTGAAAATCATTTGCTTCCCACGCTTCAATTGGCGTTTGTACTCGAGTTGAGCCGGGGACTTAGGAGAGGATCCTCTCTCATTTACTGTAAAAAAAACCACCACAATGATTCCATGTGGTAGTTTAATGTGAAATGACAGAAACAGAATTTTTTTTCCTCAATCAGTGTATTTAGATATCTAAAATTATGATGAAGTTACTCAAATGAATGCTGTTATTCCCTATAATTCTTCGTGGAATCCCGTGAGATACTCTTAAGAATTAGATTGAACTGAGTGTTGTTGCAGTGGTTTGTGGGTTGGAGGTAGATGTCTATTCAAGCAGAATTCACTATGGGAAATGACACCCTATTCACTATAGTAAATTAGCAGTGAGCTGAATATTATGACATTTGCTGGGAAAGACAAACCAATATGTCACAGACAGACCCTCAAACCCGAGTCTCCACACATATTATTGAATTTTAGTTGTGATTGATTGTGGCTTTCGAACTACAGCTCATTCAAAACCATGTTGAAGGTGAGCATTGTAATTCTGCCTGTGTGTTCATCAAAGGTGTTGTGAGGTCAAGAAAAACATGAATATGCTTTAGATCTTGACAGTTACTGAGAGAATGCCAAAAAACGATGGAAAAAGAAATATTTTGGAAACATAAACTCTGGCAGATTATACATAAACTCTAAGGAAATAAATCTCGGACTGAAGATTCTTTATAGGTGTTGGTGGGAGACATGTCTTGGATTGCAGAATCATAAATTGATTGTTTATAACTTTCTTTGGCAAAGCCAAAACCAAAATGAACTGCCAGTCTGTGCACATGATACACCCTGCATGCTGTTGTTGTGCCGTTACTCTGGATGGCTTATTCGAGTTGTCAGTGTGCAAGAGGTTTCTAATTTTGTATTTTTTGGATGAGTATATAACTCTCTGCATTTTAAGTCAGTTTGAATATTTGTATATGTATATATATAGTCAGATGCTGCCTGATTAGGTACAGAGATTCTCTAATTCAGCTCATTGAGTTGATGGGTTCCTTGTGTGAAGTCTGCTATAGTTTTGCTGAAGTATTTTTAGGACAACTAAAACAATATTAAGGTCTATTCACACCAAGAATGAATATTCGTTGCAAATGATTGTTGTAAACAACATTATTTTTTAATAGCCCCTATTATGATTTTTTGGATATTTCCTTTCATGTAGTGTGTAATATAGCTGTTTGTTTAAAAGTGCAACATTTGAAACATTTAAAGTGCCTGTCAAATGGAGTTATTGTTGAGTATATTCTTAAATGGAGTCGTCAGTAATTCCAGCCTTACTTCCTGCACAAACCTATGTAGGTTTGTAACCAGTTTGCATAATGCAAATAACATGGTCTTAATTTGCTGGTGACAAACAACGTCTACTTTGATCCACCCTCAAACACTGTAGTTGTAGCTGAGGTCTGGAAGACTTTGGTTCGTGTTTTCGACATGTTGAGAAGATGCAGTTTTCTGCGCTGCGAAAGCAAATCCACTTTGCACTTGCACTGGTTGAGAACTCAGGCTCGAATTGATATGGTAAAACTGACGTCATTGTTACTGTTTATATCACTGTGTATACAAGTTCTGAGGAAGATCCTGAACCCTGGCTTTGCCCTGAACCGCCTGCTCTAGGCGGGACTCGAACCCTGGTCTGCTGACATGGGAGTCAGGCGCTCTAATGGAGGCTGAAGACACAGTCTCTAGCATTTCTCTAGCGCCTAGTTTCAAACACTATGAGAAAAGAGATGATGCAGCAATGCATATTATAAGAAAATGTTATTTTTTTCTTACTACACAGACATTAACTTTTAAAACTCTGTTAACAGTATTTTTATGCATATAATAATTAAGCAAAGATACCAGATAGACGGTGCTTTTTTTTTTTTTTTTTTGCCAAAAATATATATTAAATATATTTGTTTATTGATCAGCTCCACCTATTCTACAAGATTGAGTTTGGTTTTCATTTAGCCTGATGAATATTCAGTTGTGTGAATAAACCTTTCATCAGTTTGTTTTTGCATTTTTTGCTTCACATTTGGTGTGAATAAGCCTACTTTTTGGTTTCCCTTTAGTGCCCTAGGGTTCCTTCTACCTTCTTGCAGAGAACATTAAGAAGTTCAGCCAGTTCCTTCTAAGTATACATGCAGTATGTTTTGCTTTTCTGCTGGCTATCTGTATGGATGATGTCACTTCACCTGTAATGTCCTACGGGAGTCTGTGGTCATTGTACCATGCTGCATTACAGTCCAATTTCCTGCCTCATCAATAGTGTGATGTCTCAGACCTGGAAATATTCTACACTGAAATGTGTTGGCACTGAATTTCAGCACTAAACAGAGTTCCTCTGGCAGTTACCAATAAAATGCATGTACTGTAGATGTTGCATGTTCTCATCCTCTTTTCCTGTTCTGTTTTTTTTTCCTGGCACTGGCTCTGATTAATGAGTATGCATGTTCAATTAAAAGTATGCATACAACATTTTTTTCAAAAACAAATTATCTATCTATCTATCTATCTATCTATCTATCTATCTATCTATCTATCTATCTATCTATCTATCTATCTATCTATCTATCTATCTATTTATAAACCTTCAAACTTCAAAGCTTTTTGATGAATGATAGTTCATTTGATTAAAGGTACACTATGTAATTTTTTGCTCTCTAGCGGTTAAAAAACAAAAACTGCATGCATGTTGCGGACAAACATTTTTTTGGCTCTGTGTGATTGTGCGGATGAATATGGTTATCTTACTGCTCATTTGATCTGCATCAATGTATCCGTTCAATAAAATACCGTACTCACCTGTTGAGTAATAAAAATGTCATCTCCACATCGCTTTTACAACATTTCAAAGCAATAGTTCTTGCCATCTCTGAAAGGCAAGCCAATGTTGATTCTTGTTTTATTACAAACTCTGTCACATTCTCTTTGCCAGCAGACTCTTCTCTGTTCAGTGGGGTTTTTTTTGTGTTTTTTTTAAATGGGTAATTTCCCGGAGGTACAAAATTTAGTGTGCTCCGTATCAACCTTTATGGCTCGTTGTGACAACTAACCTATGCCACTCCCACACCATACATGCGTCAGAATAGCCGGAGCAACTTTTCTCTATGTACAGATATGGCAAAACACACAAGCAATTGACGAATGAAATTTCCCATGAAAACCATCCTGCCAGGTCTAAAATAGAAGGCAATAAATGCTATTTACACTAAATGAAAATAGCATTTTTTCTTAGCGATAGATGCTGTTTACACTAAGTGCAAATAGCTGTAGATCCTATTTACACTAAGTGAAAATAGCAATATATTCTATTGACATAGCAGCATTTTCCTAGCAATATGCTATTTTCACTAGGTGAAAATAGCGATAGATTCTACATGTAAAAGTAGCCTATCAGTTATTTGCAATAAATAAATTAATATTTGATAAATTGGGAGATAAAAACTCTCCCTACACCTTCCCCTAACCTTACAAAATAAACACTTTTAATATTATTAAACGCTCTTTCACAGTTTATTTTTCCACTTTTAAAACATTATTTTCATTTTTATTAAAAAAAAAAAGCGAGCTAAAAAGCATATGCCAACAAGGTACACTATTTGCAATTAGTGTAAATAGACACTCTGAAAAAGGGGCAGCACTTATAATAAGGTTACCATGGTGAATCAGGATAAGACAAAAACACATTTTGGAAGGATTGATGATGTATTGACTTTCTTAATTTTGAGCAAAAAAGTTACATAGTGTACCTTTAATCAATCAGTGTATTGGCTTTAATGTTATAGTTGATTGGCAGCCCTTATAAAAACTTAACAAAGATAGTTCTATAACCCTCAAACCATCACACCAGGTTATCTTGAGTATATTCCAGTTCACTCATGTGTTTTCAGGTCATTTTTTCACCTATTTTATGGAATGAAGAAAGCTGCCGAAGCAGATAAAGTCCATCAGACTGAGTGAACAAGCATGAATCAAGTGTCCTCCTCAGAAAGGTAGATTTGTGGTCACCACATGGGTGATAAATCCTACAATACCTGATTCAAATGACATGATTCTACGCTCTCACACATCTTTCTCTCTATCACACTGTTTTTCTCTGTTTCAGAGCCAAGGAATGTGGGAAGGAAGATCTTTGTACAACTGTATATTTTAGCTTAAGAGAGCAAAAGATTTCCTAAATTCTGTGGCTCTATTGATGAAGCATCACATGGGTCACTGTAATCTCTTGTGATAATGGCTAGTGTGAATTTTTAGGTTTCACAACAGTTCTAAATTAAAAGTGCAAAAGGTTTAGGAGTGGAGAACAAGTTTTTGTGATTGTTTCAAGTGGTGACAACATTATGACAAGTTCACATCTGGTTTTGCACAACTCACTAGCGTTGCTTGCTTTTAATCATGCTGTTGTGAAGCAAGCTGGCTTCATGGACAGTATAGATAAGTGTTTCCAATCCTCTGTGGTTTACTGGAAGACAAAAGCATTACTGTATGATGAGGAAAGATGCTTTTCACAAACAAATAAAGAGTCAGCAACTTCGGTTTGCCACCATATTTTCTGAGCATATGCATGCACAAAGATGGTCAAATTTCCACTTCCACTTATGCAATGTTGAGAAGCCATGGAGTCCAGCTAATTATTGAAATGTGACTTTTCTTGGCCAAGCACACTCTTATAATAAAATGCACAGCAGGATGAACTCAAAATGTTTTTGTCATCCAGCTTAATTGGATGGTAGCAGTAGCCGCTCCATCTATCACACTTCTGCGTATTTATATTTTGCGACAGCTGTCTCATTATATTGAGTTCGCCTTCACATATAGGTCAACTTTGCATCCGTTGTAGTGTGGATTTATAATAACACTGCAAGTGAAAGAGAAGCTACGTATTTTAATTTCTATAAAAACTGAGATGTATATATTTATACAACAGTTAGTTCTGGTTGTCGAATCTGATTGGCTGAGAGGTCTTTCCAGCCATGCGATATTCTACCAGTATCACCATGGGAACCATTTCACCATTTGAATCACTCCGCTGCGAGCATTCTCACAGTCAGTGTCATGGCGGACCAGCAAACCCACCATATTTTTATACAGTGCTCTGTGTAAATGAGTACACCCCCTTTGAAAAGTAACATTTTAAACAATATCTCAATGAACAAATACAATTTCCAAAATGTTGACAAGACTAAGTATAACATAACATTTGTCTAACTTATAACATGAAAGTAAGGTTAATAATATAACTTAGATTACACATTTTTCAGTTTTACTCAAATTAGGGTGATGAAAAAATGAGTACACCCCACAAAAAAAAAAAAAAAACGGTCCCACTTTACATTAAGTGGCCTTAACTACTATGTACTTACATTTGAATTAATAATTTGATACAATGCACTTATGGTGTACATACATGTTTCTACATTGTACTTATATTTTAAAAACACCTGCATGTAATTAGATATGTAATTAATTTATAATTTATAATTACACTGTTGACCCATCCCTTACACCTTACCCCTACCCTTAAACCTACCCATACCACCAGAGCTTTCCCTAACCTTACCCGTATACCACCTCAGTAGCAGCAAAAGTGTTTTGCAATTCAGTATGAACCCAATAAGTACATTGTACTTATTTTTTATGTAAGTACATAGTAGTTAAGGCCACTTAATATAAAGTGGGACCAAAAAAACTACTACATCCAGTACTTTGTATGGCCTCCATGATTTTTAATGACAGCACCAAGTCTTAGGCATTATGAACAAGTTGGCAAAATTTTGCAACATCTATCTTTTTCCATTCTTCAAGAATAACCTCTTTTAGAGACTGGATGCTGGATGGAGAGTGATGCTCAACTTGTCTCTTTTGAATTCCCCATAGGTGTTCGAATGGGTTCAGATCAGGAGCACTGAATCACTTTTACCCTGTTCTTCTCCAGAAATCCAACAGTGGCCTTAGATGTGCATTTAGGATCATTGTTGTGTTGTAAAAGTGCACAACGACCAAGGGCATGGAGTGATGGTAGCATCTTCTCTTTCAGTATAGAGCAGTACATCTGTGAATTCATGATGAATGAAATGAAATGCAGCTCCCTGACATTAGCAGTAATCTTGCAGCCCCACATAAGGACACTGCCACCACATTTCACTGTAGGCACCATGCATTTTTCTTTGTATTCCTCACCTTTGCGATGCCATACAGTTTTGAAGCCATCAGTTCCAAAAACATTTATCTTGGTCTCATCACTCCGGAGTATAGAGTCCCAGTAGTCTTCATCTTTGTCAGCATGGTCCCTGGCAAACTCTAGATGGGCTTTTTTGTGCCTGGGCTTTAGGAGAGGCTTCTTTTGTGGACGGCACCCATGCATGCCATTCCTCTACAGTGTACGCCATATTGTGCCACGGGAAATAGTCACCCCAGTTTGGCTTTCTACTTCTATAGATAACTGCAGTGAACTTGCATGCCGATTTTCTTCAACACTTCTCATCAGAAGACGCTCCTGTCGAGGTGTTAACTTCCGTGGACGATCTGGATGTCTCTGTGAGATGGTTGCAGTTCCATCTTTTTAAAATGTTTGTACCACTTTTGCTACAGTATTCTGACTGATAAGTAAAGCTTTGCTGATCTTCTTGTAACTTTCACCTTTCTGGTGTAAAGAAATTATTTTCTTTCTCAGGTTTTGTGACATTTCTCTTCCATGTGGTGCCATTGCTGACAGCATGAAATGGGAAGGGGTTTTAACACCGTTTGTCAACTGTCTGCTGGACACCTGTGTAATGAATAATTAGACTCACCTGTTGTTGAATTCTTGTTAAATTAGACATTTGTAGTCTAAGGCATCCTTCGTGTGGATGTAGCCTAAAATTTAGCTTTGCTCAAAACTTTCAGTGGGGTGTACTCATTTTTGCATTACCTTAATTTGAGTAAAACTGAAAATGTTGTTCTCTAAGTTATATTATTAACCTTACTTTCATGTTAGAAGTTAAACAGATGTTATATAAAATTTAGTCTTGTCAACATTTTGGAAATTGTTTTTGTGTTCATTGAGATATTATTTAAAATGTTATTTTTCAAAGGTGGTGTACTCATTTACACTGAACACTGTAGATACTACTGTTATTTTGTAACGGAATGTAGTTTTAAGAGGGTTTTTTTTTTTTAGGCAAGAATGTTGTTGTTTAGACCTCAGATAAGCAATTTATATGTAAACAGGACCTATTTGAAAATTTGTTTAGACGCTTTCGGAAATGCAAGCTCCAGGCTGTCAGCGACCATTCAGCACTCGTGTACCCACCGAGAACAGCTTCATCTCAGCCAGTCCTTTGGGAATTTGCAGCTGGCTCTTAAGCCCCGGTTATACTTCACTTTGCGCGACCGGACGCGTTGCACGCGCAGTCGCGTCCGCCACGAGCCCTCCACATGATGAAAATTACATCATGCGGATGGTGCATGAACACGGACAGCCAAAGTATACCCGGAGCTTTATGTAGATAGTGTTTAAACACAAGGTATAATTCATTTTGGGTATATCAAGTTTATATTATATATTAAGTTTCATAACTTTATTTACATTGAAATTAAATCCTGCACTAACTAGAGTGCTGCATTTGTACATTTGACTGAACTGTTTGCTTGTGTTTATTTCCTTTTTAACTTCTTATACTGTTATAATGGCTATTGTTGTTAATTTAATTATTATTGTTCAATAGATAATATTTTATATAAATAAAATGGCGTATTTTTTGGTATTGAAAGAGTCCGGTAGTGATTTTGACTTCAGTGAAAGTTACATTAATACACCATTAGATGGCGGCAAAGACTGTCTTTATGTGTGAGTCAGTCAGTTGCAAAGACTTTTATATTGAAATGGACTGAAACAAGGAAACAAGGATGTTGTTTTTACTTTAAACATCTTATGAGATGCAACTGACAAATGCATTGACTAGCGCTGTCATGGGAATGTCTTAAATGTTAAAAGGACAAAGACAAAGATATTGCTTTCCTCAGCGGACATTCAAACCTGAAGAATATCAGCTAGATGCAGGTAATATCCTCGCTTAGTAGATATCTCTCTCATAATACTCTACATATTACGAGTTTCAATGAATCGACTCAACGTTCCTTCGTTACTAGTTCTAAAGTGACATTTTAGAAATTAGTAATGGAGGCTTGGGCTCAACTATTAAACTGCCAACTTGAGATTTGAAGATTTGAATCTGTGGCGGAAAGTAGTTCCTCACAAAAAGAGGGTTTTTAAAGACAATCCGTTGTTGTTTTTTATTTATTTACACGCTGTCGAACTGTTGTATAAACGCATTATCACACTCGTAGCCATGCAATATGGCTGTATATCAGCACGCTGTCATTACCTATAGCTGAATCACAGCCGTGCTGATATACAGCTATATTGAACAGCTACTTGTATAATATATACAGTATACTGTATGTGTTTGTGTTAATATGCATTGATCATATGTTTCACATTAAACTGGGTTGTGAGGATTTGAACCTTTGGATTTCACTGCATATGCACATCATTAACAGTATTATGTAAACACAGTGAGCAATGATAGCTCTGACAAGCACAATATATGGAAGTACAGTAAGTCACCATGAAAGTAAAACTTCTGTTATTTAATGTTCTTTATGTTCAATGCATTTAAGCAAAAGATAATTATGCCAAATTCCCAGTGTGCCCTTAAAGCAGCAGCATTACTGATCCGAATTTGACACTTTTGTTTGATAACAGAGTTAAATATCAAGACAATTTAATGTGAACCAGACCCAAGGCGCTTTAAATGTGTCAGTGTTGTCATTCGTCTCTATTCAAGAGAATGCTTTAATCACAAAGCGTTAGCACCACTCCAGACATAATCACATTGCTAAATATCCTCAAAATTAACTGCATTATTCCCTTACTACACCATTACACAAATGTGGGCGACATGTATTTTGTGTACTATTTGTCTCCTATAAGCATTAAGTATGAAACTATTCATCTAAAAAAATGCCAGATTGTACACATCCATCAGCAGTTAAATTACAGCCTAGGCGATGGAATGTTTTTGTCTGACTTGTCGTGACCCATGAAAAGTCCTGACCCCTTTTTATTGGATGCTCAGCCGTATAGCACTGGCCATCCGAGAGCAAGTAAAGTAGAATTTGAATCGCTTCCAGAGTGAACAAATGATAAATGAGTGTTGAAAACATCACACTAGTCATCTTACACAAATGCCACTGACAACACAGGTTCAGCTCACAAAGTCAAAGATGGTGTTTGTTTTTCCACATGCCAAATGTCTTTTAAGATGTTATTACTGAATCAAGGTTATATGTGGAAAAGGTAAGCAGGAAATCTTTTTTTTTTTTCCCCAAAGAAAACCTTCAGCTTGAAATGTTACTTTTCATTGCTTGCTGAACAATGGTGCAGTATCTGCATAATTTTATTATTTCTTTAATATTATTTTCAGTCTTATTTTCTACACCACTAATAATTAAGGAGATGTATTGCGAAATATCACACAAGTTGCCACTGGATGTGCAAATCACTACACTTCAAAAAATGCCTTTCTTACTTAGATTTTTTCATCTTGTTTCCAGTCCAAATATCTAAAAATTCTTAAATCAAGAAGCATTTTCTAGACAAGTAAAAAATATTGTAATAATATTGTAACTGCCAGTGAGGTAAGCAAAATAATCTTGTTTTTGGTTTGAAATGAGATTATTTTGTTTACCCCACTAGCAGATTATTTTGCTTGTTTTAATTGTTTTAATTCACTTAATTTTGACTTGTTTTTTTGTTGTTGTTTTTTCCTGAAAACAAGACAATAATTGTCTGTAATAATGTTTCTTGATTTAAGAAATTTTAAACATTTGGAGTAGAAATAAGACAAAATTAAGAAAAGCATTGTTTTGCAGTGCACACTATGAATATAATTGCATTATACAACAAAATATAATACCATATGGCTTTGGATAAGATATAAGATATGAATCCAAGTCACATGGTTCACATAAAAGAATCTGCTAAGTGCTGTAAACCTGAATGGTATTTGAATTGACATTTCACAAAATGTGGCTTAATAGTTCAGATACTTTTTCAGTTTAATGTATTACACAAAATGTATTCAGTTAGTCATAAAAAAAACATAATAGTGTAAATAGCATGCACACATGCCCTAAAAGATATCGCACACATTGCACACATGCCCTAAAATGCAATTAATTATATGAAATTGAGTTCTAGGAAAATATTTAATTTTCTGTCAGCATTTAATGTGTGTTTAAAATCTTGACATTCTGTTTAGAAAGTTAAGTGTGTCCACTATTTTTCTTTTCAAGCTGTGCCCATGGACATTTATTTTAGCCCTGTATGATGGACTGAAGATAATTTTTGCCAGTAAATTTCCTCTGTTGTCATTTTGATTGGGCCATAGGGCATATGCATTACATATCTTTTGCTGTTCTCTGACAGGTCCATTCGAAAAGCGTAAGAAAAAATGAAGGACCCTGGCAAGGTAAGCTTCCTTTGCCCTCTCTGATTTCCATATGAAATAATTTCCCTTGAGAGATCCTTGTGGTGCTGCGTTTAAATGAACAGTTCCCTGGTGAGTGGATCCGTTCAGAATGCTGAAATAGAAATTAACATGTTTTGTAATAGTTCTTGATGGTTATTTAATAGCCCAAAAGAAAGCAGAATCACAAATGAGGTCTCTTTAATATCGAAGTCATTTCTTCTAGACTGCAATGAGATGGGGCAAATGGAGACTTTTGATTTGCTTCTTACGCCCTGGTTATACTTCGTTTTTTTTTTTTTTTTTACTTGTGCGCTAGTGTACGCGCACAGCCTTGGAAAGTAACGTTATACTTCATGACTTGTGCATACACGAGCGTTCGACATATGCACAGTTTTAATCTCTCGCCACGAGTTACAAACAATATAAACATCTTTATATTCTTTCATGCTAGAGTTGTAAATGAGGTTACTTTCTAACCTCCCTCTAACCTCTTTCTAACCTCTCTCGTCCATGTAGGGCTCCATTGTCACTGTAGCTGTTCTGTTTATGCAGTTTTTCTTTGACTACTTTCTGAATCGACGCCCCCAGGGCATGGCTGCCACCTTGTGGATAAACTAATTACTGCCAAAAAAAATAAATGCGCATGTGCGACCTGCGCGTACAAGTATGTGCGGTTACAAAAATCCGGCAGTGCGCGTAGAGTATGCGCGTACTCTTAACGAAAATTAACGACCACTGTATGCTGAGCCTCATATTCACGTAAAAAGTGAGGTATACTTTGGCCTTTAGATGTTTCTCCTTAGAAAGACTTGTTACTCCTCTCAAGTTTCAGAAGAGACGTCACAAATACCACACATTGAACTCATATGACATTAGTTAAAATGAACTAACTATAAACAATACTTCTAATCTACAGCATTTATTAATCTTTGTTAATTTCAACATTTACTAATACATTTTTAAAATCAAATGTTGTATTTGTTAGCATTCATTATAATGCACTGTGAACTAACATGAACAAACAATGAACAGCTAGATTTTAACAAAGATTAATAAATACTGTAACAAATGTATTGCTCATTGTTATTTCATAATACATTAATGATAACAAATGAGACCTTATTAAGTGTTACGAAAATTTCTAATCAAGTTACTGTGTTATTCACATTAATATTTCTATGTTGTTTTTACTATGCATGTTAACAATTATAGTTACCTTTTCTTTTCAATTTTATTTTCCTTTTTCAGGACAAATCGGCCATTCAAAAGTTTGAGATCAGGATTTTATTTTAAGAAAATTATTTATTTAGTAAGGATGTGTTAAATTGATCAAAAGTGGCAGTAAACATTTATAATGTTACAAAATAAAAGCATTTCATCTTTCTAAAGAATTATGTGACATTGAAAACTAGAGTAATGGCTACTGAAAATTCAGCTTTGCCATCACAGGAATAACTATATTAAAATAGCACATTTTTAAATTGTAATAATATTTCAAAATGACTATTTTTACTGTATTTTTTGGTCAAATAAGCACAGCTTTGGTGAGCATAAGAGACTTCAAAAACATGTTAAAAAATCCCCAAACTTCTGAAAGGTATAATCGGAGTAAAAAATTATATAACAAATGATACTTAAAGAAAGTGAGAGCCCTGTTAAGTCTCTTAAGCTATGAAAGAGCAACCTCTGTGCAGTTTTTTTTTTTTTTTTTTTCATTTGGTAAGATAAAATACTTTGTTGTACAAAGCAGTCCTCAATTTATTATGGATTGATTTCTTCTTGTAAGATCTATTCCTATATAAAATTCTTTAATGCAAATCTGTCAAGCATTACCAAGAAACCATCACAGCATTTGAGAACGAGATGGATCAGGTGATAATACTGATTTGGCAAGACAAATAGCCTCATTCAAGTCCTCTACCATATGAAGCTCTATAGAATCAGCATTTTTTTGCTGTACCTGTCAACAAACCCGTTTTTTTTTTTTTCTTTTTTTCCCACAGTTGTTCACTGATTGATCACACATATCCGCTTCGCTGTGTGTGCCGGCCAGTGTTTATAGTTACTGGAGTGTGTTGGGTAAATACTGGGATTAACATGAAGGATCGATCCATTTTACATCAGCACGGAACTTTTGGAAACCCACCGTGTTTCCTTCACAGGCTCTAATCCTGTGGTGGAGATTTCTCAGCTGCTCCTTCCACTGTGTAGAAACACATTCCCAGGCATCTTTGCTTCATATAGATGGGCAGACAATGCCAGAGCGCATGCACGTGTAGAAACGGACACTGAGTCACATAAACACTCATATACAGACCAGAATCAGTCAACATCAAGCCGTGTGAGCTTGACACACAAGCTCGGGGCTCAATGTAAATATGCTATGATCTGTCCTCTGATTTATTTACTACTGACATGCTTTTCCACACACTCATTTATAGACTGTCAAGAGTGCATGCTGGGAAGTGGTGTAACTGTGGAAAAATAGACAAATCTATATGCATTTGTGTTTGATGATTTAGGAAACAATTTAGCATAGTCATATCCACATGTATCCTTTTTGATAAAAAAAAAAAGAAGGAAATTTCTGTCATCATTTCCTCACCCTCATGTCTTTCCAAACCTTGTATTACTTTCTTTCTTTCTTTCACCATAAATTTTTCAGAATGCCTACTTCTATTTTTCACATAAGAGAAGAAAAGTATATAGTGGCCATGTCAAGTTTCAAAAAGGACAAAAGAGGATTCTGGACATTCAGGTTTGGAACAACATGAGATTGAGTAAATAATGACAGAATTTTGGAGGAACTATTCCTTTAACAATATGTGACAGTAAGCATAAGGTTTTACCCATTTAGGTCAAATTCTTGCAGTTTTCCTCCCATATTATTATAGTGCTACCCCAGTTTTGGCTGATTATGTGCGATTTTAGTGCAGGACCAATTTTACAACCCTGAGGTTCCGCTGATACTTGAGCTTCTTTTGATTTTCCTTATCTAGACCACAATCTTAGTCATTTGAAGAGTTAAGAAGGCTTGAGTTGAAGGGTTGAGTAATATATAAAACCATACAGTGGACCCCAAAATTATTTGGATATTTGGACCAAGTGGCATTTATTTTAAAGAAAGCACAAATTCAGTTGTGGACAAAAAAGAGGTTTTTAGGTTAAAAATGATACTGTAGACTACTGTTCAACGGTTTTGGTCAGTACCATTTTTTTAATGTTTTTAAAATTAATAACATTAATATTATGAAATATTTAAAATATTTCCTATTTTAGTTTCTATTTTTCAGTCTTAGGTGTCACAAGATCCTTCAGCATTCACTCTAATATGCTAATTTGGTGCTCAAGAAACATTTCTTATAATCATCAATGAAAACAGTTGTGCTGCTTTATATTTTTGTGCAAACTGTGATACTTTTTTTTTCAGGATACTTTATGAATATGTGTAACCCCTCCTGTAACCCCGCCCGCTCTAAGGTGGACTCAAACCCAGGTCCGCCAGCATTGGAGTCGGGTCCTCTAACAAGGAGGCTAAAGACCACAGTCTCTAGCATCAGTAGCTAGAGCACCTTGCGAGATCAAGGGAGTGAGGTTTTGACAGCTCTGAGCACCATTCTGAAGCCTAAAATTGACAAATGGGACACCCTACGGTCTCGTGGATGGACATGCATACGCGGCAGCCATTGTAAGTCCACAAGACTGAAGTGCATAGACGTGTGCCATTTGGGATTCAGCCACTAGCTGGTCTCCATTACACTCACCCCCCTAAACCTCACTCTCATCCGGGTCACGGCACCAATGTAACCCCTCCTGTTTGAACTGCCCGCTCTAAGTGGGACTCAAACCCAGGTCCGCCGGCATGGGAGTCGGGTGCTCTAACAAGGAGGCTAAAGACCACAGTCTCTAGCATCAGTAGCTAGAGCACCTTGCGAGGTCAAGGGAGTGAGGTTTTGACAGCTCTTACTGGCTGAATCCCAAATGGCACCCTAAACACTCGCGGACTTCCTACGAGTCCGCACTTTCGTGGCACAGTGCTGCTTTGACTGTCGAGAAGAAGTCTGCCGCTGAGCTCGCACAAGTGCGGGCTCAGCAAAAGTGCACATCGAGGGCGAATATCGGCCACAAAGAGGGCACTTGTGAGCACCATACTGAAGCCTAAAATTGACAAATGGGACACCCTACGGTCTCGTGGATGGACATGCATACGCGGCAGCCATTGTAAGTCCACAAGACCGAAGTGCATAGATGTGTGCCATTTGGGATTCAGCCACTAGCTGGTTTTCATTACACTCACCCCCCAAACCTCACTCCCATCCGGGTCACGGCACCAATGTAACCCCTACTGTTTGAACTGCCCGCTCTAAGTGGGACTCGAACCCAGGTCCGCCGGCATGGGAATCGGGTGTTCTAACAAGGAGGCTAAAGACCCCAGTCCACATTACATAGGCATTTCAAAAGAACAGCATTTATTTGAAATATGAATCTTGTGACATTATAAATGTCTTAACTGTCACTTTTGATCAATTTAATGTGTCCTTGCTGTATAAAAATAAATTCTGAAAAAATAAAAATAAATATCGTACTGACCTAAATTTTGAGCAGAAAAGGTTTGGATCTTAGGACCGGTTGGTTAAAAGTAGAAAAGTTAGTTTAAGTGTATAAAATGTAAGTGTGGCTTAAGTGTCCAAATCCATTTCAGGGATATTGTACATAACCATTCATTCCCAACAGGGCATTTCTGTATGAGCAATCCTACAGTATGTGATGGAGTATGCCCATTCCTAAACATATGCAGCACAGATGTGCGGTTTCACATCTTTAAGCCACAGACACACAACCTGATGTTTCTTTAATTTCTGTCCTATAATTACAAGTGTCTGCCTGCCGCCCTAGAACACCAGGATGAATGAAGTATTGATATATAATATCAATATATATATATATATATATATATTGATATATATATATATATATTGATATTGAACATATGAATACTCAATATATGTGGCATGTCAGTCAGTTTATTTCAGTGATGCCGGTTGAAAACCTAAAACGTCACCCATCCCACAGAGATCTGTTTTCAATGGATCAAAGTGATACATTGTGTATTTGTTGCCGTTTGTTTCTATGTAATGTCTGTCTGACAAAGAAGATAAAGCATTGTTTGGGTAATTTTCTCTTTGCTTGTCTCTTATCTCTATCTCATTCATTAAAGTGGAAATCATGATGGATTAAATTTGGTCTGTGAGGGCTCAGTGACAAAGTAAACCACAATTACACTGTGATCCAGGATGTGGGTGAGTTAAGTGTAGAGAACAAAGGGAAAGTGCAGTCGTGGAACAGTTTTGTGAGCGATTTGGTATATTGTGACAATATTTAATATAGTTTCATACAGAACCTTTCAGTGAATAGTTCTTAAAAGAACCATTTTTATTAGTGTGAAGAACATTTTAATAATCCAAAGAACCTTTTTCCACTATAAAGAACCTTTTGTGGAATGGAAAGGTTCCGTGGATGTTAAAGGTTCTTCATAGAATCATCAATGCCAATAAAGAACCTTTATTTTTAAGAGTGTACAATATAATATAGACAACAGCTTGGTTCACAGATCTGGTCTGCAAATGTTCCTTAATGCCCATGACCCTCTAAAAAGTAAACGTATGTAACATATCATAACTGAAAAGTCTATTTTTCCATATTTCTACCCCGTCTTGTCAACACAGCTTTCATACTAGTTAGATTGTCTTGACGACAGATATGCAGGCAAGCTCCAATGAGGGAAATCTGAGCAGACATCATGAAAGTTCATAATTCGCCATCTGCGCGGTAAGGCTTTTGTGTTCATTTGCATATTTTGACATGGTGAAAGATGAGCCAATGAAGCTTTGGATAGCAAATTTGGTGAGGTTTTTAGAAAAGACAGGCTGCATTGTTTGTGGTTTAAGTGGAGTTAAGTTAGCTTTAGCTGATTATAGCAGGGACGCCATGCAACTTTTTTGAAGTAATGTAATGTTATCCTCATGGAGACTTTCATAATTGAAAATGCAGTCAGTTTTTTGACGGTCTAGAAACCAGTCTACATATTATGCAGTAAATATGTTGATATTGAGAAATGTAGTGTACATTTCAGGCACAGTATTGCCAGTTATGTGGTTTATATTTGATCTGCCAAAAATTGTTCCAAATAATACAACAGAAGTTATTGTGCATCATTGAACAAGCAGTATTGTTCCTGAATGAATCATGTGTATGAACAAGTCGTTTGAGCGAATGATTCAATAACTCCCTCAGAAAGACAATCACTTTTTTGGTTCCTGAATGAATCAGTGTTTTTAATGTATTGTTTCTTTAAATGTTTTGTTAACTCGCTCATAAAAACAGTTACTTGTTTGCATTCCTGAATGAATCATTATTTTGAATGAATTGGTTGAATGAGTGACTAACTCACTCAAATAACAAAGTAACTTGCAGAAAGATTCCCAGCTGTTGTGGAAAGTTAGCAAAGACATATAGTTAACAGTGAGTTAAAGAATTGTTAGGCCTGAAAATATGAGGGTACAATGAATTTTGCGACTATTATCACAACAAGGCTGCCATTGACTTGTTGTCACCCTAGAGATACAGTATGAGAAATTTACAGTAACTACCTATTTTTATGTAACAAGAGTCTTCTGTTGTTTTATTACGGTGATACAAGAAGGTTGCCATAGTGTTAAAATGATATAACCACAAAGTTACTCAAAACATATGGCAGGGAAACCACAGTGTTACTGTAGAGGTTAGACATGGCTATGACAGAGCTGAAAAGAATGAAAGAGATGTGTGCTTCACTGTTACATCTGATTTTTTGCAGATGTCCAATACGTCAGTGCCAGAGATGACACATTTTACTTATGTAATTGGTTAGAATTACAATAATCCACAATAAATTAGAACAAAAGTAATAAAACAGTTGTCTTGATGATATCACACTGTTGTCAAAATCACTTAAGATTGCTATGGATTATATATTTCAGATATGTAAACAGCTGTGTTCACCTCTCATATCAAAAATAAAACATCTGAATTTAGGACTCCTAAAGCTTTGAAATGCTCCACACAAGAGATCATTTATCATTTATAGTGATGCACGGAGATCTATCGCTGTATTTAAGAGCTGAGTTCATCTAACCAGACCCTCTGGCCCTTAGTAAATTATAAAAAAAAGCAGTGAAGATAATTCACAGAGTTTCACATAAGATTATTCCTCTTGAATTGTATTTTTCCTTTGGCCTTTTAAAACACTTTGGGTGAAAAATGGGGTAGTTCTGGATATCCGCTTGCCTTAAATTATAAATTGGAACACCTTTATTATTAAAGTAAAAATGAAATACATGGATGTGCAAAAATATGTTTACATCCTTACCTTGAAGTCATTCATAATTCACACTAGAAAGGTATTATTAAGTGCTGACCCAGTCTAGTAAAATTGCCTATTTTTCATTTTAATGCTGTATTTCACTAGCCTGCAATACTCATAGCAAGATTACAGATTATGTGAAAGCCACATAATGCCTGTTATTGTATTGTTTTTAATGGTGGAGGATGTCTGTTGTCTGAATGGAGTCTGTAATCACCAAGACAAAAATCAGTGACATGACAACAAAAAAAAAAGAAAAAAAAAAGAAAAAGAAAAAGGATTGGCACATGCTGTTCCAAAACCTAATGAGCTGCCTACGTAGGCAGCATCTTAGGGCAGCACAGATTAATGACTTAATTATGCTGCCTCTTAAGATACCTTGTTTTAGCCAAATTCTAAGGCAACATCACATGATATATTTTTTTCATGGAAAAGGCAACCCTACATGCAGTGCAAGAAACTAAATCCAAGGAGGATGAGGTGAGAGAAATGCTGATTATATAAATATATATTTAATTTAATGCTAAAAAATATTGATTATTAAATAGTTCAGAGCAAGAAAAACTGTTTATTTTATATGATGTGTTATATGATATTTATTTATTATGCCTGTTAGAGCACCATTAGCTATTTGTGTGCATGTGTAGAGCATTTATGAGGTTCCAAGAAGTTTTGTGCCATTTAGAAATTATGTAATAAACATAAAACAGCTGGAAAAGGTATATGTCTTAAAAGTCTCTAAATTACTTGCAATATATTTTGATATTAATTTATTATAATTTGTCTTAAAGCTGCAGTCCGCAACTTTTTTTGTGTTAAAATATGAGAATATGCAACATGAACGTGTTTTTGTCTTATCCTGAATCATTATGGTACACTTATAATAAGTGCTTATATTCGGACTATTTCAGACCGGACTGGTAGGACTCGCTGCAGAGTATCACAGTAACTGCGTGACTCGCCATAGACATACATGGAGAGTAGCTCTGGCTAGAATGTTCCTCCGCAAAACGCGTGTAGTTCTGTTTATTAACCGCTAGAGGGCCAAAAATCACAGACAGCAGCTTTAAATTTTACCTGTATATATTCAATTACAAAATAGTCTGTCCAGACAAAATTGCTTGATGCTTTCTCCATCTTAATTGTTTGTATTCACCGCTCTGTAGAAGAATGCATATGTGCTCAGGCGTGTAGTGCTTCTTTACAAAGTTACATCGCCAACTACAGGCCTGGCATGCAAAATACTGCATTTTTACTCATGTGAGTCAATTAGTTGTTTTTAGTTTTTGTTAAACGGTGATTGTTTTGACAACATTGGATGCAAAACTTTTCAAAAATGCAAAGGAAAATCGTTTCCATTCTTAGTGTGTTGTTGTCGTGTAAACACCCTACAATACACAGATAAACGAGGACTAAAACAAGACACAGGTGATGATAATCTGTAACTATGGAAACAAACTAGAAAAGGGAACCACGGGAACAAAAGAAACAGTAACTAAACAAGAACATACAAATGAAGAATAACCGGAACGTGACACTTAAGAGATTTCGGTTAGAATGCTGACTTTGAAAGTGCACAGTTCTGTTCCAAAACCAAGCAAACTTCTGACAAATTTTTAGATATTTTTCCACTGAGCAATGCATGTGCTAATGGAAAAATTCAATTTTATTAATTAAACACAATTATGGCTGTACGTATTGGTTAATTTATTTATATCCTCAACTTGTTGTACAGTTCAAACATTTTTCTGATAGTGTTTTTGGCACCACAGCAGATCTAATTTTGCATGTTTCTATGGAAAAACCTCAGATGTATTGATTGGTGATGGCAGTGGGCTGGAATTAATTATATCTAACGTCCCTTGACAGTTCTCTGAGCTAGAGTGCAGAGCCTGCACTGTGTATACAGACTCCCAAATGTCTTGTGATTTAGCGTCTTTTTTTGCTCTTTTTAATCCTCTCTGCCAAAGTTTAGACCTCTGAGAAATTCTACATTATGAAAAAAAGGAGTGTGTTCCATGTCTCAGTGCATGCTTCATAAACACTTACTACCTGAACTTTGGGTTTGCTCGGTCCTGCTGGGAGAAAATCACTCCCTCGGCTTATTAATGTTGATCGTATATTCTCAATTCACCCTGCGAGAGGACAGGTGCTCGGCTGAAATGAGGCAAAAGGACCGTTTGGCAACATAATTGTGAATTGCTCTGAATCACAGAACAGCCACATATCCCTCAGGTTTTTATTTTTTAAGAGCTCTTATCAGCTGTGGAGTGCATGTGAAATCATATCATTGTGTGCATGATCTGTGGCTTCCTGAAAGTAGTGGTTGTTTTTGTTTTATTTTCATAATAGGGGCCAGATTTATGAAACAGGGCAAATTTGCGTGAGAGCGCCGATGGGAGTAAAAAGTTCTGCGGGTGATTTACTGACAATGCGCACATTAAAGAACACAGACACAGCCAGATCATTTCCACAATGACCAATGCAGTCTACCAAGAGCATATATGTGATAAAAAATACATTTTTATATATTGATTAGTTTGAAAACATTGTAATTCTGACTCCAAGCTAATCTCAGAAGTACGAAAGGCTGTAAAGGAAAGGTTGTGTGGAAAGTCCTTATATGGAGATGGTTTTAGTGTGTTTTATGCAAATGACTAACCTCATGCACACGGCCTCCAAATTCACTAACAATAAAATGAGATTAAGGCCTGGGACACACTAGACGATTTTCAAATCTTAAAGGGTTAGTTAACCCAAAAATGAAAATAATGTCATTAAGCACTCACCCTCATGTCGTTCCACATCCATAAGACCTTCATTCATCTTCAGAACACAAATTAAGATATTTTTTGATGAAATCCGATGGCTCAGTGTGGCCTCTATAGCCAGCAAGTTAATTTACACTTTCAGTGCCCAGAAAGGTACCAAAAACGTATTTAAAACAGTTCATGTGAATTTAGTGGTTCAACCTTAATGTTATGAAGCAACAAGAATACTTTTTGTGTGCCAAAAAAAAACAAAATAACAACTTTTCAACAATATCTAGTGATGGCTGATTTCAAAACACTGCTTCGAATCTTTTGTTTCGAATCAGCGATTCAGATCGCATGTCAAATTGCCAAACTGCTGAAATCACGTAACTTCGGGGCTCCGAATCACTGATTCGAAACAAAAGATTCGAAGCAGTGTTTTGAAATCGGCCATCACTAGATAGTGTTGAAAAGTTGTTATTTTATTTCTTTGCCACACAAAAATTATTCTTGTTGCTTCATAACCTTTCTGGGCACTGAAAGTGTAAATGAACTTGCTATAGAGGCCACACTGAGCCATCGGATTTCATCAAAAATATCTTTGAAATTTGTTTTCCGAAGATGAACGACATGAGGGTGAGTAATAAATTACATTATTTTCATGTGGGGGTGAACTAACCCTTTAACTGATTTTAAAACTGTGGGAGACCACAGACTGTTTCAACCGATTTTTAGAATTATAATCCTCTGAACGCACACACTAGATGATTCGACCGGACGGCGAGACCACACACCTGTTGATTGCACGAACGATTTCACAGTGACACGAGATCTCATAGAGGCTCGCAAGATGAATCGTGACTTGAGAAGAAAAACAAATGGAGGACAATCGACATTGTCAGCTGGCTCTCCTGGAGCATGTTCTGTTTTACATTGAAAAACAAATTAGACAAAGAATATGAGTCTTTCTCAATAGCTGTCAAATTTCAGCTAATGAAACACGCAACATCCGGTAGGTGAAGCTTGCTCGTTCTCATTGGCTGAATCGCAAATGGCACACTTCAATGCACTTTCGGTCTTGTGGATTTACAGTGGCTGCCACGAGACCACAGGGTGTCCCCTTCATCATTTTAGGTTTCAGAAGCCGCTATGTGCCCTTGATGTTTGCAAACTACGCAGAGGACTTTACCCGGCAGTCAAAGCAGCATTATGTCACAAAAGTGCGGATTCAATTCAAGTGCTGTGCAATTTGGGATTCAGCCATTGGCTATCGCAAGCAAATGCTATTTGTTGGGGCGTTCCAAACGAAAGCAAACAAATAAATCCTTTCACGAAGTGCCCTTTCACAAGACTGTTAGTGAAGGGAACATGCATTGGTCAATTCATGGAAGTAATTTAATCGTTTATGGTCATGTGACACCCATATGGTCAGGGTGACAAGTCCTCGCGATTTATTTTAAATCAAGATATGGCATGAGAGTTGGAGTTAATGTATAAACAGAATAATTCAAGTTGTTTTGTTTTGTTGTGATATATTACAGACATTTTCAAAAGTTTTTTTTTACAAAAGTTTTACAAAAGTTTCATACAGTAGGTAAGAAATGTGTTTAATGCTTAACTTATAAAGTTAAGAACAGATTGGGAACACACATATATAAAGCATATTTTAAAAACGTCATTATTTCAGTCAGGATCACTTAAGACAAAAATTACAAGAGACAAAATTTAGTCAATTTTTTATTGGCATATTTGCTAAAGTTACAATTTGGCGGTATGGCTCTGTTCTAAATTCCCCGTCCTTTCATGAGCTCCATGAAAGCCAAGACCGGGAACAGCAGCAGCTTCTGGGGACAAACTCCAATTTTTTAACTGGGAGAGCAGCACAAAATCCCCCTATTCAGAACAGAGCATGCATCAATGACAACAGAATGACACTGATTAAGGGTGCTTTCACACTTGGTTCGATTGCCTGGACCGAACCCGAGTTCGATTGCTCCCCCCTCCCCCTGCCCCCACTGGACTGTGTTCACATTATATTATTTGGGTCCGACCCGCAGTTCGTTTGCATCATCAAACCAGCAGCTGTTTACTCCGTTGCTTAGTAACGACGGCGCAGGAGAAGGCGGCAAAATGCATAACGTTGCTCTCCTCACTTTCATATTTTTGTTTTTGAACCGTTGGTTTTGTTCATAACGACACTTGCCTCTATCTGCCGCGACTGTAGTACGGAAGGTGAGCAGAAATAAGAAAGGCTACACTACAGCTCTCTGTTTGCAGCACGTCAGTCACACTCGTTGGGAAAGTGAATGAAACACACACACAAACACACATTTTTATCAAATAATACGGCATTTATAGCGGTTCACTTCCGTAATTTGGTACGTTTGCATTCATATCAGAAGCGAACCGTACCGGAGTTCACTTGAACCGCACCCCAGACCACCCTTTTTAAGCGGACTCGTGTACAGTTCGCGGGTGCGCACCTGAGTTCAGAAGACCGTGTTCACATCATCCAAACGTACCGAACTCTGACGTCAATCGAACCCGGGTGCGCACCAAAAGTGCTAATGTGAAAGCACCCTAAGTTAGACACAAGTTTAAGGAGGAGCTGGGGAGGAGGAGGGTTGCAAGCAGCGTGCAGTGGAAGCAGCCAAGCAGGCAGAGAGACGGAAGCTGCGTTTGAGTAATGCGCCTTATTTTAGAATTGCCAATGGAGTCCATAGAAATTGGATCAGCTGATATGGGTGGGGTTGGAATTTGAGAATCAGCTGACAGCGGAGCTTGGCCTGCCTGAACTAATGCTGATGCTTAATTAATGTACATTTATTTGTATCGTATATACAGCAATAATACGATATTCATAAGATATCACTGTAGTCGCTAATAACAAAGTCCCTTTAAGACAAGTCATTTCACTTGGCGGCCATATTTGAAACGCCTCTCGGGCATCCTGGGCATCATGCAATCTCTTTGAATGGGGAAACATCAAATTCTCCAAAACTGTTCGCCAACGTTACGATTAAATTTCATATTTGAAATCACCAATGAAATCTAACAACAACTGTCTCATAAATTTAGTTTCTAAACGGTCGAATCATGACAAAAAAACTGTATTTTTTAGGCTGGTTCAAGCTAATGCGCATGCGCAGACCTAAATGCGAGTCTCTTCGGAGGTGCGCTTCTGACTGTTTCTATAGAAACCGGTGATTCTGACGACCGCTGAAGTGACGCAATGACTTTACCAGTCAGCGATTGGCTCTTATTTAGAAGGCGGGACTTATTCCGCCATATTGTGCGTTACACTTTCTCCAATTCAAAACAATACGAGTGACATGTCTTGTGTTACTCTATAGTCTTTGCTAATAATGAGAAAATTACTTGGCTTCTCCAAGTGTGTTCGAAATTGCTTCATTTTGACACACAAGTACCCTTCTCCCTCCAAAGTCCGCATTTCCAAGGCCCTGCCCTTCGGAGTGAGTAGGGCATATTCTGACTGCGCTAAGAAATTTTTTTTTGTGTGGGTGGAGATTTTTTGTGAGAAGTTCTCCTGCGCGAACAAATATGAAATAATCCACACAATTTTTAGTGAATGAGACACATTGATATTGAATCCTTTTTGTATGATAATAAAATGGTTCATTCTCACTTTACAGGTAGTAAACTTGACAGTTTTCATGACTTTCACCTTGATATTATATTTGACAATTATCTGCAATACATGGTGAAAAATGTGTTCTTATGTAATGTGATGCATTAGTAATGTTACTTGGATGTAAACATCATTCAGTTACAGCTACCACCAGCAGTACCAACAGTACGACTTCTCATTGGTTAATAAAGCATTGTGCATCAGACACTAATGCTTGAAAACTCTCTGACTCTCTCTTTGACCTCTGTAAATGATTTAAAATGTGATGTATTTTATCTCTTCCACAGATAAAGCAAACTACAGGTTGTTTGCATGCAGAAGCGTGTCTTCCCAAAGGTGATAAGGATAGCTAATCTTTGCTGTGCTGAGGTTCACCTCTCCCAAAGGCCTGTTCTTATTAGCGATGCACAGTTCCATCTAAGAAACAACCTTCAAATGGTGCAATATCCTGTGCAGGCTAATTATCAAACTCCAGATCTTAATAGATCTTTTGTGAAGTAAGAGCAAAATCAATCACAAATGTAGCCTGAGAGGATCCTTTTTTCAGAGGACCAATTTGTCCACCATTTCACATCAATTGCTATCTCCCAGCCTCGTGTAAATTGAAAGCAGAGTGAGGCGAGTGAGTGAGGATGGATCTGGCCGTTTCTAACGCCTGTCTTCCTCGCAAATATCACCCGAGGGTGAGAATGAATCAAGCTGAGGGCCCATTTTCCGAGTAATGGTTCGCTATTGTCAGACTGCACATAGAACTTTGCTTTTATTCTTTCTATCATCACATACATTCATCATTGAGTCTGTATTACCCAGAATTGTGTGCTAATGCAGTTTTGAAACTGCTGATGTGAGAGGAGAATCCTGCTCAAAAAGAGGTGAATGGGTGTATTTGAGAGTTGCTTGGGCCCCAGATGTTTCACACACACACAATTACATTTTGTTTCCCAGCAGATATTTTGAATAGATACTTACACTAAATATCCCCCTGAATATGTGAACAATTATTGGTTATTTACTGGCAGAAGCAATACTATTTAAGGTTTTATAGCTACCTCCCATATGTTTTACTCTGATCCATTTATCATTTTGTCTTAAGGTGCTCTATATTTCATACCCAGTGAAAGGAAGCATTCTGAAAGCATTATTCATCTCAATGACATCTGCAGTGTTCTGATTCTTCAGAAATGATTCTAATATGTTGATCTGGTGCTCAAGAAGCATTTCTCATCATTATCAATAGGGCTGCACATTTGATCATTCAGTTTCTGTATTTTTTCTAACTTGACTGCTATTTCAAGTAAGAATGTGTCCTATTGTCCTATTATTTGTCCAATTATTATTGGTGCTCATTATTATTGATTTTATTATTATTATTATTATTATTATTAATGATCTTCTTATACTCTTCTTATTAATGTACTTATTATTATCCAATATATATCCAATATATTATATACTACCATTCAAAAATTTGGATTTAATAAGGGTTTTATTTTTTTTAAGAAAGAAAAAAATTGGGGATTTTGGGACCCTGGGCCCCACGGCACCTCACCTTGATATATTAATAATAATATTGCTATTACTATTGCTATTGTCATCCTCGTCATCCTATGATACTATTATTATCTTCATTATTATTATTGTCATTAAAATTATTTTTTGTTTCTCTTTGATATATATATATTAACTCTGGTTATGTCTGTTGTACTTCCCTACATGCTTCTTTATTCATATATTTCCACTCCCACACCCAGTTACACTTACAGTTATACACACACACACACACACACACACACACACACACACACACACACACACACACACACACACACACACACACACACACACACACACAAATCTTACTGGCTGTTATGTGTGTTTTGTTGGTCTTTGTATTTGTATTTTGCATTTAATTTCTCATCTGTAAATATTGTAATTGTAAAAGAAAAATAAATTAATTCTTTTATTTAGCAAGGATGCATTAAATTGTTTAAAAGTAATAGTAAAAACATGTATAGTGTTACAAAATATTTCTATTTCAAAGAAATGCTAATATTTTGTACTTTCATTGCATCAAAGAATCCTGAAAAAAAGTTCCACAGTTTTAATTTAATTATTAATATTTATTTATGCTTTATTTAACCCAGAATATCCCTTTGAGATATTACAATATCTTCCTTCAGAGAGTCCTGACTCCTGGTCAAGACAGCAGCACATAAAACCACAAGATAATACTACAAACACACATATACAGTCAATAAATAAAGTCAAAACAAGAAAAAACATTACAGGTCTCCTTTAAAACAGTCTGCAAAAGAGATTTAAAAGTGTTTAAAGGCAGAAGTCTGAGAAGTTCCGAACCCAAGGATCATGAAAAAATTTATCAAATTCTGAATATACCTTTGGGACTTTCAGCTGACTTTGAGATGCAGATCTAGTGCTATAACTATTTGTGCAAAAATGTAAAAGATTAGAAATACAAGAAGGTCATTTACTTGTGAAGTGCCTTCACAATAACAAGCAAATTTCTCTAAGCTAAAGATTTGTATACAATACAGTAATGCATATATGACTCTTCGCCACAAACAAAGCATAATGTTGCATGATAAACAATCTAATTTCCTAAGTAAATATGCAGCTTGATGCATATATAAAAGATCAATCAATTACTGATAAAAAGGTATCCTGCAGTATTTTCTTTTTTTAAGCCCAATAAGGGAAACATTTTTTAAACAAATAAAAGAATTGGCCTAAGCTTTTTCCACAAAGTTTCTACAAAATTATGAAACGTTGAAATGTTTCTTGAGCACCAAATTACATATTAGAATACTGTAGCTTTCCCAGGTTTTTATGTTGCGATGAAGGTCCATGTCTTGCTTTTAGGTTACAAAGTTAAAACGTGGTCCCCTATTTCCTGTAAACCACTGTAACTCAGTTTTGGCATATTTGAGCTCACCAACTCATTAAGGTACCAAAATCACTCCTTTAGGGAGAAGTATCTCTATGTCCGAGCTCACTCTTCTCCAACATTCTGCCTCCACGCCAAATCTTTTCCTCTATGCATTAGGAGTGATATAAAACACAAAGGCTGAGTACACGGATGACAGTCAGGTCAGTGCCTGAGAGGGGCTCGTATGTCAGCGTGCCGAGATTGGCTCCAGATGCTGTGAAATGTATTACAGACCAACAGTGGCTTTGTAATGTGAACGTGTGGGATGAGAGTTCTCTGTGAGAGCCACATGCTTCCCTTTTGATATGGGCGGCAGACGTATGCCTGGGCCCCATGTTAATTGCCTGCTCCATACGTGGTCTGAAGAACCTCTCAGAGCACAATAGGTAGGAGGACATGCTGTTGGCTGCTGGGTCTGTCCTAATAAACAAGTCTGCTACAGAAGATGAGAGATTTATGCTTCTCACATAGTCAGACTTTTCACTTGAAACAATAGGCTGGTCTTTATTGTAGCATATATTCTGGTTTGTTTTGTTTTTATATTTAATTTAGGGGCAGGGTTATCTGAAATGGATTAGGATGTGACAATATTTGTCAGAACATTTGCAAATATTAAGCTTAAAGGGTTGGTTCACCCAAAAATTCTGTCATTAATTACTTACCCTCATGTTGTTCCACACCCGTACCTGTGTTCATCTTCAGAACACAAATTAAAATATTTTTCATAAAATCTGATGGCTCAGTGTGGCCTGCATTGACAGCAAGACAACACTTTCAAAGGCCAAAAAGCTACTAAAGACATATTTAAAACAGTTCATGTGACTACAGTGGTTTAACCTTAATGTTATGAAGTGACGAGAATACTTTTTGTGCGCCAAAAAAAAAAAAAAATGGGCGATTTCAAAACACTGCTTCATGAAGCTTCGAAGCTTTATGAATCTTTTATTTCCGAATCAGTGGTTCGAGTGCATATCAAACTGCCAAAGTCACGCCCCCCAGTGGTGAACCATTGAAATTTTGAAACACTTATGACGTAACGAAGCCTCGTTTACTGAAATCACATGACTTTGGCAGTTTGATACACGCTCTGTTGATATACCCTCTAAACCACTGATTTGAAGCAAAAGATTTGTAAAGCTTCGAAGCTTCATGAAGCAGTGTTTTGAAATCGCCCATCACAAGATATTGTTGAATAAAGTCGTTATTTAGTTTTTTTTTGCACACAAAAAGTATCCTCGTCACTTCATAACATTAAGGTTGAACCACTGTATTCACATGAACTGTTTTAAAGCTGCAGTAGGGAGTTTTTAGAAAACGTTAACTTACTGTAACCTGAAAATTTTAACAAGCACAACTCACAGGTCACTCCCCCTTGCTCTATGCTGCGCTACAGCCCTCCCTCCACAGCTCCTCCCCCATCACAACGGTGCCTGCCGTGAACGTATTACGTATTTTACAATACATGTAATGTTTTATTAGGACAGACCCAGCAGCCAACAGCATGTCCTCCTACCTATTGTGCTCTGAGAGGTTCTTCAGACCACGTATGGAGCAGGCAATTAACATGGGGCCCAGGCATACGTCTGCCGCCCATATCAAAAGGGAAGCATGTGTATGTATATGACGTTGCACTATTTAAGTAAGTAATAATTAGCTAGTAAGCTAATATAACGGTAACTAACGTTACAGTATGCAAGTAATTATTCTATCGATATGTAGTGCTAAATAAGGTTTGCTAGTACATTATTTCAGCAACATGACAAGTCAGTGAATTAGTAGGTTTCAGTAGTTGCTTTGCACAGTGCGTGACATTTTATCTGTATGTTATGCGGCTAGAGTTTTGACACCGAGTCAATGGGCTCCGACGAGGAATCCACACCCACAGCGACTTCGAGGAGTCTCCGGGCGGGGAGAAGAGGAAGCCGTGGTGTGTGCGGATCATCAGGCAGGGGACGGGCAGGCCTGTTTTGAAATGATCTTTGTTGTGTAGTTCTTAAAAAATGAAACAAATCAAGCAGGGATACTTACTTGTCAAGCAGAAACGTGGCTAACTCTGCATCGGTTTTTAATCCTTTCAGGACACGTAGCTCCCTCCACCTCGGAAAAGCCGCTCCGACCCTCGTTTTATTTCCGGCTCTATCTAATTCTTTCTTTTTGGCTTTTTTATCATCATCATCTGTCTTTTTCCATTTACTCGTCTTTATTTTATGAGCAGGTGCCACTCGAGGAATTGGCAGTTTGGATTGTTTTTCCGCCATAAGCAAAGCTGCGGCACACCGGTAATCTTGAATTTGAACGCCTGTACGCGCTGGCGCTGTGCATGAGAGGGGTGTGATCAGCGCACGGGAGCTTGATTGACACTGCTAAGACACTCCTCCTGGCTCTGATTGGTTGTTTCTTACCAGGAACTGTGTATTTCTGCAAATGGCAATAGGACCACTGGGAGTTTTTCACAGATTATCTGTCTCATATTCTACTGTCAGGACATAATGACAGGTTTAACAAATATGTAAAAAAAACATTTTTACAAAAGTTACTGCAGCTTTAAATACGTCTTTTTGGGTGAACTAACCCTTTAAACTACTGCACTGTCAAACTCAATAAGTTCAGAATACTCAAAACGTCTGAGGAAAATTATTACCTCAAAATATTTAAGTAAACAAATAAACATCATAATGTTTATATACTTAAGTAAATATCATATTATTAATTACATACAGTTCATTTACCTAAACATCACATTCAGATCTTGGTTAAATGTTGTAAATAGCACATGCTATTATAACTATCAAAGAGACTGTCCTTATATACTTGCATGTATATAATCAACAAAAACAACATACAGTGTACAGTATAGTCTTAAAAGTTGTGCAGCCCATCCTCAACCTAACCACAGGCTCTACTCTTCACCACAATGGTACATAACAGAACCCCCTGTAAATCCCAACATAACACAACATGAAACACTAACTTACAGTATGTCTCTCTATGTTAATCAAAAACACACAAAACAACACTTAATTTCAACATTTATTTTCCTTATACAGTCTGACGTAAAGCATGCTGCGGAATTAGAAATCTGCTGCAACTCAAACATAAGTCCGCCTACTACAATCAAATTTTGTGTTTCACACAACTTTTTTCTGAGTACAATGAACTTTCATTATTATTTGAGTGAAATGAACTCATTTCATTTAATTTCACTGTTCAGTTTTATAGTGTTTATGTAACCAATGAACTATTTTTTGTATTTCATGTCATAACTTCTTTCACCCTTCCAGCGATTAAATAGCGATTTTTTTAATACTTTTTTTAAGTCTCAAAATTGAAAGAAAAAAAAAAAAAGCCTATCATTTTACAAAATGCAAATCTGTTTATTAGGTAACACTTTACTTGAAGGGGTGTGCATAAAACTGACATGACACCTTCATAATCTTGACATCACACGTATCATGAATATGAAGGAGGTTTTATGAATGTTTATGACAACTGTCATTAAGTGTCATTCGCTCAGTTATGTCATTTTTAATGCAAAGATGGCATTGTTTGAGATGTCTTTGTTAGGACAACTTGACATAAACTAATACATCATAACCTGTCAGTGTCTTTGTCATTGGCAACTTCAGCTTTATGGGTTAACATTACATTACATTATTTTGGTAACACTTCAGTATAGGGAACACATATATAAATGATTAACTATGACTTTTCCCTCAATAAACTCTTAATTTACTGCTTATTATAGTTAAAATATCTTGGAGAGGTGAGGTGTCCAAGTCACATCATCTTGCTACTGGGGTACCTCAGGGCTCTGTGCTTGGTCCACTTCTCTTCTCCATCTACACGTCATCACTAGGATCGGTCATTCAGGATCATGGTTTCTCCCATCACTGTTATGCTGATGACACACAACTCTACCTCTCATTCCAACCAGATGATCCGACGGTTGCTGGTCGCATCACAGCCTGCCTGACAGCCATTTCTGCCTGGATGAAGGACCACCACCTCCAACTCAACCTTGCAAAAACGGAACTGCTTGTGATCGGTGCAAACCCAACACTTCATCACAACCTTTCAGTTCAACTTGGGTCTTCAACCATCACTCCTTCCAGGACAGCCAGAAACCTTGGAGTGGTGATGGATGATGGTCTAACCTTCACAGATCATGTTGCAGCAACGACCCGGTCCTGCAGATTTGCCTTGTACAACATCAGGAAGATTAGACCCTTCCTATCTGAACATTCCACACAAATTCTTGTCCAAGCTCTTGTTCTATCCAGACTGGACTACTGCAATGCTCTCTTGGCTGGCCTTCCAGCATGCACTATCAAGCCTCTACAACTGATCCAAAATGCTGCAGCAAGACTGGTCTTCAACGAACCGAAGAGAGCGCACGTCACTCCTCTCTTCATCAGTCTGCACTGGCTGCCAGTAGCTGCTCGCATCCAATTCAAGGCTCTGATGTTTGCTTACAGAACAACAGCTGGCTCTGCACCGCTATACCTTAACTCACTACTTCAGACATACGCGCCTTCCAGAAACCTGCGTTCTGCAAGTGAACGGCGCCTTGTGGTGCCATCACATAGGGGCACAAAATCACTCTCACGGACCTTCTCCGGGACTGTTCCTGGCTGGTGGAATGACCTACCACGCTCTATCCGAGCAGCTGAGTCTCTAGCCATTTTCAAAAAAATGCTAAAGACGTATCTTTTTCGTCAGCACTTGACCCAGTAGTAGTAGCACTTACCTTGACTAATATTCTTCTCCTATCTGTGTATTTATTTATAAAAAAAAAAAAAAATTCGCTATGAGCACTTTACTGACATAACTGTGACTTCACTCAGCACTTACATACTGTTGTTCTCATGTTGATTTAATTGATTCTACTACTCTCATTTGTAAGTCGCTTTGGATAAAAGCGTCTGCTAAATGACTAAATGTAAATGTAAATGTAATTGTTAGGTTTAGGTATTGGGTAGGATTAGGAATGTAGAATATGGTCTTGCAGAATAAGGCATTAATATGTGCTTTATAAGTACTAATAAATAGCCAATATTTTAGCCATATGAATGCTAATAGTAATAAGCAACTAGTTAAAAGACCCTAAAATAAAGTGTTACCATTATTTTATAACAGTGTCATCTTTTTTTACGAAATTTGAAATTGTCTATTATCTGACCTTCTGTTGAAAAAAAAAACAAAAAAACATGAAATGAAAAATAGCCATGACGCTGTTATAAAATTATTTGTCAGAGTATTGTCACTTAATGACATTCTAATGACAAGTTCAATTTGTACCACTGTAGTTGAGCTCAAGATACATATTCATGACACTATTATAATGGCCTCATGACAGCCAATGTCAAAACCAACCACATGACAGTTTAATGCAATGTTAACCCATAAAGCTACACTCTTAGCCCGGATTTTATATTTACTTAAAAATATAATTACAATATACTTAAAATATTTAAGTTTGGTTGCATTACTTATAAAATATAAGTAAATTCTACTAATTTGTGGGTGTATTTGAATGTGTTAATAAATGTAAGTTAAATGCACTTGAATTATGAAGTTTTTCTCCTGACCACGCCTCCTTCACACTGGTTTGCGGCAGGTAATGACGCCATTTTGTCGTGGTGTGTATGAATTCAAGGAGCTGTTGATGAGCAGTTGGAACATTTGTTTTGGCTGTTCTACAGACATTTTTTCCTAACATTTACCTTTTTATAGTTTTTCACCAAAGGAGAAAATCACAATTTTTAAGTTATCATCATCGAGGGTCAGGGTTTGTTTTAGTTGAGCTCTTGACCCTTAACTTTTTAATATTAGATTTTGTTTGGGCAGTTTTAACTGCATTAAAACCAACCAAACAAGCAAAGTTAAAAGATGATCAAGAAAAGGTGATGTTGGTTATGTTTTCACATAATCATTATTTGATCTGAATCACTGAACTCATTTAGAGCCCAATCTCTGAGTTAAATTTACATTATTGATTACAGAAGCACTGTGATTCTACAGCGGAGGATCAACTTCTACAATACATTTTTTTTATTTTTTTTTAAAGTTGTCCTTGTTACAATATATATATATATATATATATATATATATATATATATATATATATATATATATATATATATATATATATATATATATTTTAGGCACATACAGACATCAAGAATCAGCCTGTGAATCTCAACGACGGTGACAAGCAACATGTTCTGATAAACAGATCAACTCTGAACATTAGAAAACAAGCTACTAAAAAGTCACAGAAAAACAGCAAAATTTAAATAGTGAGAATAAAGAAAATTACTAAGACAATTCAGCTCATAATTTATTCATGCAGCAATGCATGATGGAAGGCATGGATGAATTTTGATTGGTGGCAAGTTAACTTGCTTAGTACATAGAACTTAAATATACTAGTTGTAGTACTACAAAATAATTAATATTACAAAACATTTTAAGTTAAATGAACTTGAATTACTAAGTTCACATTACTTAATCATTACTTAATTTTTTTAGGGCAACCAGTTTCCTCAAATTTTTTAAGTAAATTCAACTTATCCGGGCTAACAGTGTAAATGATGTCAAGTTGTCATGACAAAGACACTGACAGGTTATGATGTATTATTTTATGTCAAGTTGTCATAACTCGGACATCTCAAACAATGTCATCTTTGCATTAAAAATCTGAATCAGAATCAGAAAAAGCTTTATTGCCAGGTATGTTGTTTACACATACTAGGAATTTGTTTTAGTGACAGAAGCTCCACAGTGCAACAGAGTGACAGCGACAAGACAAGACACATAATAAAAAGAATAAAATAATAATATACAAATTTACAAGATAGACAAAGTGCAAAAAAAGCAAAAAAGAATATTATAGACAATTGTATGTACAGTTATGCAATGACATAATTGAGCGAATGACACTTAATGACAGTTGTCATAAACATGCATAAAACCTCCTTCATATTAATGACACGTGTGATGTCAAGATTATGAAGGTGTCATGTCAGTCTTATGCACACCCCTTCAAGTAAAGTGTTACCTAATAAACAGATAATGAAGTCATCATTATCTGTTTATTATAAAACTTTTTGACTTAAACATCTTCAAATGTAACATTCCACAAAGTATTGTAACTCTATGACTCAATTTTGTTGTTTTCCCTATACGATGACCCTGTCTCATTTAAAACATTAAAAAAACATTCCACAAACATTGCAGTTTGGCTTTTTTATTGTAAACATATTTTAATATTTGATCAAAAATACAGTCAAAACAGTAATATTGTGAAATATTGTAATTTAAAATTTATTCCTGTGATGTCAAAGCTTAATTTTCAGCATCGTTACTCCAGTCTTCAGTGTCACATGATCCTTCAGAAATCATTCTAATATGCTGATATGCTGCTCAAGAAACATTTATTATCATGATCAATGTTGAAAACAGTTGTGCTGCTTTATATTTTTGTGGAAACCATGATATATATATTTTTAAAGATTCTCTGATGAATGGAATGTGTTATTTTATAACAATGCAAAATATTTTATGCCACTTTTACTCAATGAAATTAATTAATTATTAATTAGAAATGCACTCATGTCACTCATTATGTGTGTGTGTGTGTGTGTGTGTGTGTGTGTGTGTGTGTGTGTGTGTGTGTGTGTGTGTGTGTGTGTGTGTGTGTGTGTGTGTGTGTGTGTGTGTGTGTGTGTGCGCGCTATGCAGTGATATCATTGATATTCATGAAGACAGTAGGCATGAGGCAGCTATAGATTTTGGAAAACATCTTTACAATATTCCATGTTGCATAGGGTTAAGTGGAAAGTCAAGCTTGGTGGTTGGTAGATATGGCTCTTAATCAGTAAGCACATTGAGGGCCTCCAGATCAGCCATAATGAACGGCACACTAATTGGACTCTGGCAACCTCTGTCCTCATCTGGCTGCCCTTTATTATGTATGGGTGGAACAGGCAGGAGCCAGGAAGCCCACCACTTCAGAGCACACCGCAACACAAATAAAACTGCACTGATGAGATTAAGCAATTCAAGATGTGTGCGTGTACTTTTTTAGGCAAACAGTGAGAGAGAGACTGTTCCGCTCTTCCGTTGTTGTTGCGTCCGTTTGCCGGGTCCTTGCGTGCACACCTCGCACAAAACCACATGCATTATGCTCCATTCAGTAAACAGAGCTGTGTTGTTTTCATTGTGCCTTTATGTGTCACTCAATAAATAAACATTGTTTCCCATAACTATTATATGGGAAGGATAAATACACAAAGCTAATTAAAAATCTTTAGCCTTGGGACACTTCTCAGACGACGCTCAGTGATTCATTTTTTGAGTGAATCTTAATGCTGGATAGGAGAAAGAGTGGAAAATAAACATTAAAAAATGTGACTAAGACGTTAGACTGCTGACCAGATGAAACCTAATTGAATTTGAATTGTTAATTTTATGCACATGCACATTTCACTGATCCAAGCAAGCAATGTTTTTTGTCTGAATGTTTTTATAACATGTTGCATTTTGGTTGTAGTTAGGCAACCAATATATATATATATATATATATATATATATATATATATATATATATATTACATAGATAGATAGATAGATAGATAGATAGATAGTAGGGGTGCAATGGTACAAAGAAGTCATAGTTCAGTACGTACCTCGGTTTTGGGGTCACGGTTCGATACGAGTTCGGTACAACAGCAACAAATGCCCAATGCTAGGCTTGTGCAGAGATTAATTTTCTTTAACATGCTGTGACAATGGCAGATGCACAAAGTTCAGTATTATGTTTTTTTAAGAAATCATGGAAAGATGAGCAAGAAGGAGAAAAAGAACTTACTTCACCTTTCCAAGTGGGGATAGTGAGTGAAGAGGCACCTGAGTATTCCTATTTCCAAGATACGCATATTTCATTACTGGACTGTAGTAGTGAGTCTTCCACCACACAAATTGGCGCAATTCCAATGATTTTGTCTTATTATAACAGTGAAAACAACTTAAAAAAATCATTTAAGATAAGAGTAAGTCATCTTTCGAAACTATAAAGCATCTATTTTTTTGTATGCTTTTGAAAAATAAAGAAAACAAACAGGATGTTGCTTTCTGCCATTCCGTTCTTTTTCCTTTCTGTGAAATCAGTGGAGCGCGTCACAAAAATTAATCGAAACTCAGCAAAGCTACTAGCAAGCTCTTGTTAGACATCTGAACTCTTGTTTTGGGTTGGTGGTGCATAGATCGTCTCTTCTTCTTCTGCTCTTTTTCCTGTTGTGGCGGTTAGCAAACAACATTGCATTACTGTGCGCACACGCCCCCTCATGGATTGGAGTGTGGATCACCTGTGACTGACTGTATTCATCGAACTGTGATGTCCGTACCATGATGATTCGGGACGAATACATGTACCGTTACACCCCTAATAGACAGACAGACAGACAGACAGATAGATAGATAGATAGATAGATAGATAGATAGATAGATAGATAGATAGATAGATAGATAGATAGATAGATAGATAGATAGATAGATAGATAGATAGATAGATAGATAGATAGATAGATAGATAGATAGATAGATAGATAGATATCAGTCTACATAACATTTGTGGACCATTATCTTAACTTAAAACAAAGCCAAACAGATTTAGTTCAAAAATCTGTGACAATGTGAAATTTTAGGGTACGTTTACAAGACAATGATATGCTTAAAGGTCCCGTTCTTCGTGATCCCATGTTTCAAACTTAAGTTAGTGTGTAATGTTGTTGTTAGAGTATAAATAAAATCTGTAAAATTTTAAAGCTCAAAGTTCAATGCCAAGCGAGATATTTTATTTAACAGAAGTCGCCTACATCGAACGGCCAGTTTGGACTACATCCCTCTACTTCCTTCTTTAATGACGTCACTAAAACAGTTTTTTGACTAACCTCCGCCCACAGGAATACACAAAAAAGGGGGCGTGACCTTGTTGCGCTCCCACGGAGAAGAGCAAGAGTTGCGTTTGTAGAGTGTGTTTGTCGCCATGTCGTCGAAACGCTGTTATTTTCATCCCGTAGTCCAATCACCTTTGTTTGGCCTTCCCAGGGACGCTGTACTTAGAGATCAATGGTTACAATTTATGTTTAACTCTGTTCCTGAAAATTATAATTGTGGTATCCTTACCGCAATAGTTGGACTGCAGTGCACATTATGGCCACAAGAGGGGACTATGTTTATGTATATGGCTGTTTTCCGTATGAGGTACTCTTCTGAGTGAGTGCTAACGTTTTTCTGTCGCTGCTTGTGGAGATTGAAGAGTTCAGTCTCTCGGGAATTATTGTCTTTTGTGTTCATTCGGCACAACACCACAATAATCCACATGTAAATCTATGTACAGCCACGTTATGGTAAAAGGCGTGACCTTTCTGGGCAAGGTTCGCTAAGCTGCTGTCGAATCACAACACAGGAACCACTGGCACAATCAGAACTCGTTACGTATTTCTGAAGGAGGGACTTCATAGAACAAGGAAGTCATCCGCCCGTTTTTATGACAGTGGAAACAGCGGTATACAGATAAGTAAATTATGTGAAAAATACTGTGTTTTTTTACACGCGAAACATGAACACATGTTATATTGCACACTATAAACACAATCAAAGCTTTAAAAAAACACGAAAAACGGGACCTTTAAAACTGAGAAGTTTTTCCTTTGTGTTTTCCGCGTACATACGACACCATTGTCTAATGATCCCCATTCACACGAATCCGTGAAAACGGCTAAAAATACTGTATTCTGCTGGCAGGCCATTAGATGGAGATGAAATACTACAGACTGAACATGTGATGATTACACAGCGACCGTTTTCAAAAACTTGCACTTTGAAACCCGTTTCCAAAAGTTTGCATTTTCAGACCACCAAAACGCCATTTTTGTGTAAATGAATGGCCAAAACGCATTAAAATTTTCTGTTTTTAGTTGCAAACGGATTCGTGTAAACAGTCCCTAAGAGAACCTTTCAGAATGGGAGACATTTTGAATGAAAATTTATAAACAACTTTATGATAACATGTATTTTATTACTTTTCTTATAGAAAAACTGCATATGAAAAAAGACATTATTATTATTATAACTTTAAAAAACTTTTTTTTGTTTTTACAGCATAGTTGTGCTAGCTGGGACTGGAGCCCAGAGTTCTGATACCCAGGCCACCATGGCTTTATAAGTTGGCTCTTATGGTGCTGTCTGGGATTTTTTTTTGCTACTGCTTAAACTGTTTCATTAGAAGACAATTCCTGTGTTTATGTTTCTTGGTTAGTGTGCATGTGCATTTGTTTGTAAAAAAAAAGACCACTGTGTGGAGAGAGTACAGAGTTCAGTTCTGCTTTTTTTTTAACATTAGAATGTCTGTCTCATTTTTAAGCCTGTCTGTCAACAGTCCACTATGCTGACAACACTATAGATGCTGGAAATATGGTACAGTAAGTGCCTACAATTACCACTTACTGAAACTTACATTCAGCCTTCAAATGCTTTCGAAAATCTATTTACGTAGGATATTTTAAAATTTATCTTAGCTGTGTGATACAGCATGACGGACAAGCTTATCATGAGGAGAATAGCTTATCATTAAATACAATACACGTCTAATATATGTTCAATTATTCATTCCATTACTTAAGTTTTAAGACATTGCCTACATACAGATGAAGATGAAACAGATGGATACGAAAAGAAGCAGCGAAAAAATACTCTGGTGTTTTGTCATGTTTTCATCTTGCTTTTATCTCTTGTCCTTCATGATTGGTTTTAATAAATTCATACTTTCAAATTTAAAGGCGCACTACAGTACTTTGGCTTCTCTATCACCATCTGTGGCTGAAACATAATTTTTTTTTTTTTTCCTTTTTTAAACATCACTTCTGATAATAGTTCTGATGGTTTGATGATTTCCTGCCAAATCTGTCTCAATGCTCAAAATATAACCCATTATTGTAGGCTTAACGAAGGACACATTTTTGAACATTGATATTTTATGTACTCACTCAGTAATGGGACTTTGTTTTTTGTTTTGTTTTTTTGTTTTACCAAACAATTGTCCATGGTAGACCTTTAAGTTCTGTCATTATTTACTCATTTGACCCAATATATCTGTGGTCTTTGTATTCTTTATTTGACAATTTATATGACAACATTGCTTATCTTAGCAGCATTTTAGCATTATTTATACACTAGTATAGTATTTATTAATATTTTAATTTAGCTTTTAATGTTCAGTTTTCAGTGATTATGCCATGTGCTTCACATTTTTATTAGTTTTTTTTTTATCTTTCTATTTTGCTTTAATTTATTTCAGTTTTAGTCAATTTAGTACTTCAAATTAAACCTAAAAGTTTGAAACAATGTTTTTTTTTAAGTTTGTTTTCATCTAGTATTTATATTTTATTTAATTTCACCTTTATTTCAATTAATGAAAACTATTTTAATAGTTTAGCTAACAATAACCACTGATTATATTAGAGTCAATAGTGATTCAAGTCTTTAAACATGCTGTTTGATTCATTTACATAGGTTATTTTGCTATTACATGGAGTTTTTGATACACAAAACACTTGGTCTAAGAGTTTATTCATAGCTACTTGTAGTTTTTGTCTGGAACAAAAAAGATTGCATGCATTTAAGGCCCGTTCACTCCTAGAGCGATTGGAGGAAAGGCATAAAGGAGAGTGCTGGGCCATGTATGGGCCAGAGCATCGACTTCCTTCGAGAAGAATGTTGGGCAATGAGAGCTGTCTTCTGAGGCGAAGAGGTCTATCTCTGCCCTCCCGAAGAACTCCCAAATCTTGAGGACTACTTGGGGGTGGAGCATCCACTCGTCGGAGGGGACGTTGCTCCGTGACAACATGTCTGCGCCCAGATTGTTCCTACCAGGAACATGAGTCGCTCTGAGCGACTGAAGCCTCGGAAGAGCCCATTCCAGGAGACGTTTCGCCATAGCGCATAAGCGGCTGGACGAGAGACCGCCCTGGTGGTTTAAGTATGACCACACCGTCATACTGTTCGACCAGACTAGAACATGACGTCCTGTCAAGTGAGTCTGAAAAGACTGAAGGGCCTTCATCACTGCTAGCATCTCTAGGCAGTTGATGTGAAGATGGCTTTCCTCGCGACTCCACGAGCCGAAGGCCAGTCTGCCCTCGCACACAGCGCCCCAACCCGAGTTGGAAGTGTCCGCTGAGAGCACCGTCCTTCGTGAGACCGCCTGTAAGGGCACTCCGCGCTTGAACCACGTGGGGTCCATCCAAGGTTTCAGGGCTGCTCTGTCGGGGAAACTATTTCCACAGCTCCCTTCTTTAGCAATGTCATAACTTCGGCTCGGAGGACATGTGCGTCGTCTGGATTGACCGAGGTTTGAAGCACCCCGCCGAAGCGAACTGGAGTGAGTAGCCCTGGATTACGATCCCCATAACCCAATCTGACACATCGGGGATGGCCCTCCAAGCCTCGGCCCGAGTGGCAAGGGGTTGAATGATATCGGACTGCCATTGAGGGGGTCGTACACGAGAGGGGTGTAAGAGGAAATGTGCTCTTTTTGAGATGAGGTAAAATATTGTTCGCCGTGAAAATGGCGTTTGGGGTGGGCGCAACAGGAGTGGGCCCATCTATCACTTGGAGCATGTTTCCCACGCCCGGAATTAAACGAGGCGGAGGGGAAATTACTTGTGGGAGCTTTTGGGGCTGTCCGGTCGCAACGGGACGATCCCCCATGCTCTTCTTTCCTGACGAATCAGGACGACTTCGGAGGCACCGGGTCCAGCACAATCTTGGGCCGGGGTCCCTGGCGTCTCGGGAAGGGAGGGCGCTTCGCAGGGCGTGAGCGCTGACGATGCTCCTGGGGTGGCGCCGCCTGTGTTACGGGTGGTGCTGGCTTGTTCTGCTGAGCCGGCGCAGTCCTGGGGCGGCTGGACGCAGAAGCAGAGCTGGAGCGCTTCGGCAAGAAATGTCTCATAGCCTGAGACGATTTCTGCGCAGCAGTAAAGCGCTCAGTGAAGCCGTCCACTGCAGGCCCGAAGAGACCAGAGGGAGAGACCGGGACACACATTTTTGTAGGCAAAACCCGGAAGCGAGTTAGCATTTTAGGACTTCCGGTTCCAACGCCGTCAAATCGATGGGTTTTTTTAATGGGTTTTTGCTAAATCGCCTGAAATAAGGTCTGTGGTTAACAAAGCCTCTAAATACTTTCACGTTTTGATCTATGACATAAAACACACCAGTTATGACCCGCTTGTGATTTTTAAAATCTGCGGTTGCTAACAAATTGCTAAAAGGGACTACTTCCTTTGGCGGGTACTTTAGACTTCATCATTAAAAATGGGACATTTGGACAGCATTTCTCATGAAAAAGTGGATAAGTATTAATAACAGCGCAGATCATAATCAGCGAGCATGTTTTTAAATAAAGTTGTTTTCTAAATAAAGTTTGAGGACGCTTGGTGGTGGTGATGTTGATCCGCGGCCATGGTGTGCTGTAGTCCGTTTATAGCCTACTGTTAGCCTTTTAAATCTGACGACTTTATTTAGGCTTCAAAATCTATAAATGTTGTGTTAACTTGTAAAGATTATCTTGATAGACAAAATGTGTAAGTGTCATAACCCTTTGTTAAACACAGAGCTTATTTTCTGCGATTTTCCAAAAGTCTATGGGAAAAATGCATAGGCTTTCAACCGAGGGAACCCGTGCGCCGCTAACTTCCGGGTTGGCCTACAAAAACACGTCATCCCTGGGGCACTCTATTAACTTCTCTGCAATGTGTCTGCCATTTTAAATGCTCAAGCCCTTAAATTAGAATGGATTCTGATTGGCTGTCTGTGTTTTATTGTTTTATTTATGAAGAACTTGGGTATGTTTGAGCATTTTGTTCTTTTTAGGGTTGCATCTTGTGATATCACATTCTGTTTTTGGTTCATTTAGATGTCTTTGGTCCATTAGTTTGAAAAAGGTGGGTCTCGAGTTCACTTGTTTGGTGCGCACCAAGGTTTGAATGGCACCGTTCACACTTAATCAAATAAACTGCACTATCAGAGCAGTCGCACCAAAGTTCGCTTTTATCAAACCAAACCTGCCAAGTGTGAGCACACCCTAACATGTACAGATAGTAGAGGAATTTTTTTTATCCTTGCATACTTTTAGAAATAAAAACATCAGTACCCTTTATCAGCTAATGTCAAATAAAGTCTATACAGGTCAATACTTGTGGAACAACAATGAGGAATGTGTATGTAATATGTAATATGCATATCTAACTTAAGTTCAACACCATTAGAAGTGGTCAGGAGTCAGTTTGAGTATATTATGCATGGAAAACCAGTTGCAAAGAACTGTTCTTGGTGTAAATATATCGAGTAAAACCTTTATCTTCCTCTTTTAGAGGGTGTGAACTGTGGCCTAGCAGGGTGAACTCTTAATGGAAAAACCATTTCCAGCTCAGTCGTTGCTGTTTGTCCCTCTCACATGCAGATAACCAATCATTTTCCATCCTGTTTTCATTGCTAGCAGTTTATGTATGAGACAACGATAACATTTGATGGTTGGTGTGTTATGTTTGTAAGTTCAGGGTATCATGTTTGACTGTGATGGTCAGGTTTGTTTACACATGTGCAAGTATGGTTTCTTGGCTTTATTTTAGCGAGATTTGAAAATGGTTTCTTATCAAAGGTGTGGTCAGAGCGGTGCAATATTTTTGTCAAAAGTAACCGGTGAAATGTAATTTGTGGCCAGTGTGCATAGTTTGTGTGGCAACCCAAACACAAAGTAACCTAAAAGCATATTTCAGCGATGTTTACCGTATAGAATTCAAAGTGGTCTTTATGTTTTAGTCCAGCTGAGTGGAAACAGACATGGCTCTGGGTTATGGAAAAAGAGATTGTGTTTTGGATGACTGTCAAAATATTATCAATCAATATGACCAATCTAAATATTTTTCTCCCACATTGTACATCTGTCTCTCTCTGTGTTATGCTGATATGCCTACTGTGCTGACCCGACGTCCAGATAAAAGCCCACGACACACAAACAGATCACTTCCCAGACTCAATACTGAACCCACGGCTCAGAGAGGTTCTATAATCTCAGACAGTGCTGTAACCAGTGGGATGTAATTAAAGCACCTCAAGCGGTGCACAAAAGCAGCTCCTCTGGAGTTGAAGACATTGTCCATGTGGTGCCTTAGGTTTTATTTTTTGCATGCAGGGAAAGTATGCAGGCCACAGTTGGACTCTTTCATGTTTCATGACTCAGATAAAAAAATCTGAACCAGAGATTTAGTTTTCCATCATATTTTTTTTCCATTCAAATCTTTCCAAATGCATTGTTATCCAAGTAGTATGTTAAGAAGTTGACCACAAGACCATTTGATGCCATTCATTTTTCACTTGCATGTGTATTGTATATATCGCTTACATTATCATTCTTACAATCCAACTAAAACAATGGGTAATGTTGCAGTTTCTTATATTTTTTTATTTTTTGCAACTCCAAATTTTATGAGGCTCTGTATATTTTTGCCATATGTGGAATATGAAGGTATGAATCACATGGATTTTTTTTCGGACTGATAAACATAAATAAATCACCCCCAAAATATAAGTTGCCCTGTGCCCAGGGGCTCAACATTTGGTGCTTCGCCCCTGGTCACAAGTAATACAGTCCTCTCTGTAGCTATATGGAGATGTATATGGAGCATTTTACTACAGTGCAAATGTGGCAATTGTTGTCATAGTAATGGTGCTTGGTCCGCAAGTTTCCAACCAAACTGTAGCTGAGCATGTCTTATGAAAGCCGTAATTATTTCTTGTGCTATATTCAGCAAAGTTTAGCATGTTTGGCAGTATTTTCTCACAATTTTTGTGTTGTAAAAATGTATCATTTAAGCTTTTATATTTAAGACTGAGAAACAAGGGAGCAGGAAACAGAAAAAGAGAGTAGGAGAAGGAGAAAGAGAGTATATTTTGTCCACACTCAGTGGTAAATCAGCAGTCAGTAAACTGGGCCAGTTCTATTGTTGGTGCCTTGCAGCAGAAAACAGAGTCACTCCTCACATTAGTATTCAGGACTGGACTCATTACAATTCAGACAGTTTTCTTGCTTTCTACATGTCTGCCTGTACACTATAAATGAATTTCTAACTTTACAGAACCTAGTTATCACAGATCTAATGAATAAATTCTGAATTTAGCACAGGTTTGCACTGTCTGCAACATTCGTTGCAGCTCAAAAATTGACCTGAAATAATTAGCTGAATACTACTTATTTGATCTCAATAGCCTCCCTTATATCAGACACTTTTGGTACCAGCCAGAATAAATAAAACATAAGGGGTGACAAATATGCCTGAAAATAGGTATAATTCTCACTCGGCCAACAAAGCATAAACAAAAAAGTACTTAGTGCACCTTTAAATCATTAATAATCAACCTGCAAACTACAGATGTGCAGGTGTTTGGTTATTTTAAAGCTCGTAAATGACTATCTTAAAGTATTCAGAAAAGGCAGATTTTATTTCCTATGTGGGAAAGGGAAGCTTTTAAAAGCTACATGCCCTTGGCAAACTATTCCTCATGTAATGCTTTTAATGTAATGGGTCTTAGGAGGGGAAGTTGTAAGTTACCAAAGGCAATTCTGTGAGGTGCTAAATTCTGCATTAGACTTGAATTTCTTCATGATAAACTGCCAAAAAAAAAAAAAAAACCTGAGCATCTCTGTGAAGAGCTGTCTTATATCTCAGGCATCAGTGTTGACAGCAAACAGAGCCTTAATGTGCAATAATGTGTTTTCTAAAAGCAATTTTAGGCACTCTTTTTCTTTCTTTTATACATACAGCGAGGTCAGCATGAGTTTACATTTATGTTCTTAGCAGATGCTTTCTGACCAAAGTGACTTAAAATAAAGTGCACAAATCATGTTAATGGCTATTTCCATGACAGATAATTGCCATTCATGTGATTTGTGCACTTCATTGTAAGTCGCTGTAGCGTCACAGGCTGGTTAATCTCAGGTCTCGGCTCACAGAACACACCATTACCTGCCAACACCTGCTGTCTCTCTCTTCCCGGACTCTATACCCCATGAAAGTTCAGTCCACATTCACTCTAATGCATAATGCATTATCTTTTTGCCCTTTAAAAAACTCCCCAAACACCTCTTTATTAGCCGTGTACTGAATACAACAAAACTACTTTCACTATTTTACTTTCACAGCCAGATATCTGGATGTCTTGCAGTTAATATCGATCTAAGTTTGATACATTGAATCTTTTCTGATTCTGTTATATCTTCTGTGATAAGAAGCTTTTTTGTTTGCTTTTGAAGTAGATGTTACTGAACTTTTCCTTGTTGCCTAAATTATTACTCTGAATGTAGTTACCTGCAGTTTCGTGTTTTTGCAGTTTTATGCTTCAACCACAGATGGTGATAAGGAGGCCAATTTTTTGTTCGTCACAGAACATTACGGCTGTGTCTGAAACTGCACACTGTCTGAGCCTGTACTTCTTTTAAGTAATTACTTTTTGACCATTAAAAAAGTACATTATGATTCTATATTGTATGAATGTGTGTAATCTGCACACACTACATTCGCCATGTTTTCATTGTCATGTGACCTACCAGCATCACAAATCCTTTCCCGTGGCTTCATGGGATAGTAAAGTGCCTATCGTTTGCACACAGTAGTAGGTCATCAAGTTCTTCTGTTTTATGAATAATGTGAATTACTACTCTTTTCACATATTATTTTTTTTGCCTACTATATTGTAGGAACTAGGAAGTATGCAATTTAGTTCCTGAACGATTTGAATCACATTGTCTTTGTTCTCTCAAAGATCCAAAATAAATCAGGGACAGTGATTATAATGGTTGGTACCCATCTGCTACATAAAACAAGATCTCGTTAAATAATTTGTGTTGTGTATACTTCACAATGCAATTTCTTGCTAACTATAGTTTTACAATTTTTTGCTAATCAGGTTTTATAGACTCAATCTTTGGATCTTATTTAGCAAATTAAATATTTTTGTTCATTTGAGCTACAATTTTTGCAGCAGCCAAATTCCCCTGCAGTCTTTGATCATATTCCAAATTAGGAAATCATTATAAAGTTACAGATAAATTATGAAAACCATAAATGAGACTTTAAGTTGTCATGTGACATATGCAATGAAAAAAAAATATTCATCACTACCTATTGGAGCATATTAGTGTGATTCACCATCCAATTTAAAATGTATTGAAAAGCACTCTTCAAGTTATGGAAAAGTGAATGCACATTTTTATAATTATGCAACTAAATATTCTTGTGTAGAGTAAAACTTGTTGCTATAGCGATTATAGATTCATGAGCCAATTCTTTTGATTCAGTTCTTTTATAATGAATTTGGTCAAACCGGTTCATATCTGAATGATTCATTTGTGAAGCGGTTTGAAGGAGAATGTTTGTTTAAAATCCGTATTCAATAATCAAAAACTAAAAGTATAGGAATAATAACAGAAATTCATGTGGGAGTCTGACAGAAGAAAGATTATAATGTGGGTTTAAAATGACATGAGAGTGAGTAAATGATGACAGATTTTTATTTTCCAATTAACATTCTTTCAGACTTGTTTGTTTTCTGTCAGTGTTTATATCTTATCCTGTAAAGCATTCCAACAAAATATGCTGTGCTATCAGTTGTATCCGGACAAGTGTGCGTGTGTCGTACAAAGAGCAGTAGTACGCCTGAATGCTCTGTCTGTGGTCTATAGAGGATGATTCAGCTTTCCATGTGGATCCTCTGCCAGACACATTAGCTTCAATCTGCTGGGAATCTCATCACATGCTTCTTGGCTTTATGATGGCATGCTGCTCATCAGAACCAGCGCCGCTCCACTGCTGGTTGTAAAAACCTTCATCAAAAGGGGTTGAGTCTAGAAACATCCCTCATACCTCTGTAGACGCTCTGTTGAAGAGTCTGTCATGTTGTCAGCGACAGTTCAAAGGGGGCCAAAGCCTGGATATGCTGGAATGATTGATGGGAAGGTTTGATTGATCCTTGTTGCTGAGCAGTATGTGCAGCAACCAAAGCTGTCAATCATTTTTTATCATCAAAAAAGTTTTTTGGCTACGAGAGAATTATGAAATGTTGACAGCTGTTCACCATTAACATGCTTAAAATGATCTTGTCATCACCAATAAACAGCTGTACATTAATTAAGTTAATGCTTTTTCTATGGAAAGGAGGAGCTTAACATATATTTGCATAAAGGTGTATTGCTGTAATATCTAATTAAGGTGCCCCAGAACTTTTTTTTAAAAAAAAAAGATGTAATATAAGTCTAAGGTGTCCCCTGAATGTGTCGGTGAAGTTTCAGCTCAAATTGCCCCATAGATTTTTTTTAATTCATTTTTTAACTGCCTATTTTGGGGCATAATTAGAAATGAGCCGATTCAGGGTGTGTGGCCCTTTAAATCTCATGCTCCACGCCCCAAGAGCTCGCTAATCGCGTAAGTACAGTGTTTATTTGGATGTTTACATTGATTCTGAATGAGTTTGATGCTATGCTTCGTAGCTAACGGCTAATGCTACACTGTTGGAGAGATTTATAAAGAATGAAGATGTGTTTATGCATTATACAGACTGCAAGTGTTTAAAAATTAAAATAGCAATGGCTCTTGTCTCTGTGAATATAGTAATAAACGATGGTAACTTTAACCACATTTAACAGTACATTAGCAACATGCTAACGAAACATTTAGAAAGACAATTTACAAATATCACTAAAAATATCATGTCATCATGAATCATGTCAGTTATTATTGCTCCATCTGCTATTTTTCGCTGTTGTCCTTGCTTGCTTACCTAGTCTGTTGATTCAGCTGTGCACGTCCAGACTTCTGCCCTTGTCTAATGCCTTTCATAATGTTGGGAACATGGGCTGGCATATGCAAATATTTGGGGCGTACACCCCAACTGTAACGTAACAGTCGGTGTTATGTTGAGATTCACCTGTTCTTCGAGGGTCTTTTAAACAAATGAGATTTATATAAGGAGGAGGAAACAATGGAGTTTGAGACTCACTGTATGTCTTTTCCATGTACTGAACTCTTGTTATTTAACTATGCCGAGATAAATTCAATTTTTGAATCTAGGACACCTTTAATTTAATGAGGCTCAGTTTATGTTGTTCTATTGTTTAAATGTTATACTTATGAAAGCTCTATGAACATTCTGAAAAGTTCCCATAATGTTTGGAAAATTATAAAAAGTTATTAAAACACTTTACACAGGGTGAATTTTCATTTCATGCCGACTTTAAGGACCACATGAAATGGTGTCATGAACTGGTTTGAAGGTCTTGCCAAAGTGCTTGTCTTATTTATTGTTTGTCAGAATGAATTGCTAATATGCATATTTTGTTCCCAGAATAGAAATACTGTACAATATAAATGTGTATATTTTCTCGTTTTAGCCATATAATAGCATATATGTTGATCAAAACTAACAGATATTGAAATTTAAAGGGGTAATTCACTGTTGGCAAAAAAAAAATAAATAAATAAGGCCATAATTTACTTTTGATTTTGGCACCACCTCTCTGTTGTTCTGAAAGTCCATGAGTGTGAATACAAAAATGTGGTAGTTCGATCTGTAGGTTTAACAAAAGCCCTGGAGCTGTCAAAATCCAGCAGGTGACACAAGATTATGCATTTTGCATCATCTGGCAGACGTTTGCTGAAAAATAAACAGGGATATCTGGGTGCAGGCAACACGGAGATAGAGTTCTCACTGTTCATTTACATATACTACCGACACTGTAACAATACAAATCTAGCTGAAAATCTGTAAAAGCTACAAAACTCCCATTTCTATTTCATGGCTTTGTAACTGTTTGATTTTTCCCACAAACAACGACCTATAAACCATGCTAGTCTATAAATAGAAATTTAGATAACTTAATTATTCCAAATGTCTTGCAGCCACCCTCTCTCGGTCCCAGACTTGAAGGTCAACACCAGTGAGTCTGTTGACCCACTTTTAGATACCAGAAGGAGCGCCTGGCCAATGACTGAAAGGCATTCTGCAGCGCGCCATCTGCGCACATGGATAGGTCAAATGTCAGCATGCCTTCTGAATCACACCTGGGGAAATTTTTAAAGTGTGATGGATTATAGAGAATTGCTTAAACCATGCATTTGGAGACCATCATAGTACATGGACTGAAAATACTCTCATCAATGTTAAAAACTAAAAAAATTACTTTATTTACTTACATATATGCATGTTCCTGGTCTTACTGTGCACAATTCATCACTGGACATTATTCCAAAGAAAACAAACATAAAAACTCTGAAACTTGTTGGGCTGAAAACAACTTTCCTTTTCAGCTGACATCACCAATCCCTTTTATTTTTCAATCAAACCATCATTCATGAATGTAAAATCCACTTTTCAAGATCAATAATTTCCCGACAGATTAAATCAAGTCCCACCTTACTTTTTCTCATTGAACATCCTGTTTAAGTCAGAAATGTGTCACATTGTGAAGTAAAACGGGTTGTGAATTCCAGTTGACTTTGAAAACATGCTCTACTTGGATATTTGACTGATATGTGAGGAAAAAAATATGTGAGGGTATGGAAGAAAGGTTTATTTGAGTGATTTGAGAGTTTTGAGTGTGGAAAAACTGTGCAACGTGGTTATTTGATTATGTAAATCAGATGTGGGAAAGCCATTGGATGCGGAGAGAAACTATGGGCGGCTGGAACTGGCCTGTTGTGGGGAACAGGCCTCCATCCAAGCCTCTTAATGACAGTCATTGACCCCCTTCTGTCTAAGACTGTTTGAGAGTAAAGCCACAAAAATGCATACATTCCTACATTCATACAGGATAAACAGATGGGAAATTGAAGATATTCTCCTGCAAAAGGTAGGATCTTTTACCTGATACCATGAGGAAGCAATCATTTACACCCTGGAATGTCCTTACACATAAATTCATGTAGACATGAGCCTGGAGAAAGGTTATCTATTATCTTCTGTTGTTATTCCACTGATGTTCTGGGTTAGATTTTGTATTACGTTCTTCTGTTGCTCATGCCGTTCATCCGTTCATTCTTTATCGCACTTCTGTGAGTAATCTGAGATTTCCATCTCTGCTGGAAATAACCTTAACTACTTCTGATGTGCTGTGAATATGTGCAGGTGCAGGTACTCAAGCGTAAAATACTGATACTTTGTGCTTTATGGGCATGAAACACTTACGCCAGCTCACATAATATAGACTAGTGGATCTTTTCCAAATACAGAATTCATTCATACTTCACATCACACATGTCTTCGAGACCATAGATGCTCAGTAGGGAACTTGCAAAACAACTTCTTTTTTTGCCCAGATAAGGTTACCAAAGTCAAAATCATGTGACTGGAAATGTTAAAGTTATTCATCCGTGACTCATTCAGTCCAGATTTGTCAAAGTCAATCTTGAGTTTAATCATTGAAAGACATCCAAAAGGCCTCAGTTTTCCAACCTGTTGGAGGTCGCAATGCAATTATTCACTTGAGTTCATTATTATTGGGTATGCATGATGTTTGAAATCAAAATGTAAAATCATTAGCTATATAAGGTACTATATGTGGACGGCATGCTGACTTACAACCTTCTTGCGCATGAATGACTTTCACTTTCATATAAATGCCTCACTAATGACTAATAGTCTGTTATTGAAATGGCATTTTCTAATGCTACTCTACTAAATTCAGCATTATCTTGCTAAAGGTCAGCTTATTTTTTGGACAGGGAAAACTCAATGGGCCCTATAATACACCCGACGCAATGCGACGCAAGGCGCAGCGCAACTTTGTTTGCTAGTTTGCGTCCGGCGCCGTTCGCGTTTTCCCGTTCAGCGCCACGTCCTTAAATTAGTAAATGCATTTGCGCCAGTTAGAGCGCCCATGGGCGTGCTGGTCTAAAAAAGAGGTGTGTTCAGGTGCATTGCCGGCGCATTGCTATTTTAAGGAACTGACAATAGACTGCGCCATAGACCAACTCAAACCTGGTCTAAAGTCTAAAGTCAGTGGCGCAGTATTTTTTTGTTAGAGCGCGTTGGTAGAAACTGCGCCTCTGGGCGTGTCCACAGTGCGCGTTGACTTTGCTTATTACACACAGGGAGGTGCATCACACAAACATGTCAAATATTAAAAACAAAATGATTACAGTATAAAAGAATATTATTGTGTAGGTTACATAAATATAAAAATGTAATGATGAATAGTTATTGCGTGTATTAGAATTAGGCTACCTATTTTCAATTCAGCGGCCTATTACTACTTACAATGATGAACGAAATTGGCTAATTAATTGAACAATCGTGCCAATACACACACATATATATTAACTGACTCATCACGTAGAGCTATTTGAAAGCCTGCATTTGCAAGCCCGCTTTAACTTCGCGCACGAGCAGATCGGTTTCTTCGCTTGAAAAGCGTTCAGCTTTTCCACCAACAAATTCCGCCATGTAAATAGCAATCCGCCATGGTGCGCGCGCATCTCGCTCTTAAAGGGAATGGGAGATGACACTCTGATTGGTTTATTGAACGTTACGTAACTCATTAAGAGAATAGGGACAACCCATTTCAAAAATGCGCCCCTTTTTTCCGTCGTTAAAATAGCAAAAGTGGATTTGGAAACGCCCTGAGTGTACCTGCGCCGTGTGCTGTACACTTTGCGTTTAGATCGTTAAAATAAGGTCCTATATCTCTAAACATTGATGGGAAGTTAAAAATATTATGAAATTTTGACAATTACACTTACAGCCCATGGTTCCAAGCTTACCAAGCCTTCAACCATAAATTAGTAATGAAGGCGTAAATGTTATCAAACACAAATGTCACTCTTTCTAATCTCATGGTGACAAAAACACCACCCAGGTTCTCCAATCCATCACCACGTGTTCCTACATTAAATCATTCTGCCTTGAAATGAAATGGCAGGCTAGTATCACTTATGTGGCTGAAGGCTAAGTTAAGAAACTGTTTTTAACTGTAGACATGTGATCTTGTGGTCTTCCTCGTGGCTGTTATCTATTAAATATAACAGTTGCATGGGTACAGAGGGGGTGAAGCTTTGAAAAGAGGAGGATATAAAGTCCAAAGAGAGTATAAACCTTAAAGGGGTGGTTTCACTTTTTTTTTTTAACTTTAGTGTGTAATGTTGCTGCTTGAGCATAAACAATATCTGCAAAGTTACAGTGCTGAAAGTTCAATGCAAATGGAGATAATGTCTTTTAAGGTTATGGCAGTTTAATGCCTACAATTACGACCGGTTTGGACTACAATGAGCTTCTTTCCGGGTTGGTGACATCATAAACCCTGCAGTTAACATAAATGAGAGCATGGGAACAAACAACAAAGTGGGCGCGGCCATGTCGCGCAGCATTATGGAAGTGATCCATATAGAGCACCTGCAGTGATTTCAATCACTAAAAACAGCGAGACGATTTTTTAAAAAGCTAACGTGAAAAACACTAGGGTGGGTTGCACCAATAAGGATTAAATTAAGCAAAGTTTAACACTAATACAAGGATTTGAAGACAGCTTCTAGAATCTACATGAGTTCAATGCTGGATTTGCACCAAGGCTATTACTGAAAGATGAAGCAGTTCCCACTTTAAAAGCAGAAGCTGCTGTTTATGGGCCCTAAACTGTAAGTACGTTTTATTGTTTGTACATGTCTTTTAAATGTATATGTTGCTATGTTTTTTTGGTTGCATCAAGGACGTAAACAAAGACCAACGCGTTTTTGCTTCGCTAGCCAGTTAGCTAAATTCTATTGCATACTTCTCCAACAAAACCAAACAAACGTCTATGTTCATAGACAAACAGTTGTTCATGCTATAAATTAAACAATACCTTTACAAAAAGGCTACTACTCAGTCATGTATTCAGCTACAGTAAAGCTTCAATCAGAATAAAACTGTATATTAAAAGCTAACAAACAGCAGTAACATTCACAAGTGACAGCATATCTAAACACTGACACAAATACAAACGGAAATACTTACCATTCATAAAAGTCCTTTAAAAACCATGGCTTGACCCTCTTCATCATTACTGCTATCTGGGTCTGATTTGGGCTCAATTTAATATGACAATATAGACGCCATTATTTACATTTCCACAGAAGCACACGTAACAACTAATGGTAAGGGCAGTGACATTTCCGGACGCTTCAGCGAATCACAATACACTGAGCCAGCTAACCAATCAGAGCACATTGCGTATTTCGGATGGAGTAGAATCAGGAAGTCAAACCGGCTGTTCAAATGACAATGGAAACAGCGGTGTAGAATAAAGGTAAAATATATGAAAAATACAGTGTTTTTTAAAAAAAACAAAGCATAAAGACTAAAGTTAAGTTAAACTGCGCCCCATAAACACAATCAAGCTTAGAAAAAAAACAGTGAACCACCCCTTTAAAATAATCCAATGCATTACATTTAAAAAATAAATAACTAAGAATATGTTGTAGTCGTAAATTCATACATTTAGTCCTCTGATTTGATTATATTGTATTGAATTATTCACCCAACAGATTAATTCAGTTTTGGGATGAATAATTTAACCATTCTGTCAACTGAGTTTATTCAACAAAGCACTTATATTGTGTTTCTTGGAGATTCACAATGATTTATTCTGCTGTAATTTTGTTGCTGTGCCATAACTGTGTATGAGACGCACTAAGTATTAAATTAAATGTTAAATTAAATTAATATCACACTCACAATCATGCTGGTGATTTGTATTAGACCAACAGCACTCATGCTCCTGTAGTCAATAATTTGATCCCTTAAAACTCATCTTTGACATCACCAAAATGATATTTAAAAAAAAATCCTGTGAAAAAAAAAAAAATCTTCATGCCTTAAGGCAGTAACACACCAAGCCGACGGTCGGCCATCGGGCAGTTTTTGTTTGGCGGCCGACTAAGTTTTCTCAGTGTGTTCCGCACTGTCGGCTGAAGTTGGTCCTCGTTGGCGTCGGAGCTCATCGGTCCGTCGGGCTACTTGGCCGTCGGCTGTCAAGCGTCGGTTTGGTGTGTCAGGGCAACTTTGGACCCAGACACTGCCGATGTGAGCCAATCCCACAGTCTGCTTTTGTCGCCACTAGTTCGTCGGCGTCGGCTTGGTGTGTTCCTGCCTTTAAAATAGCTTGAATGTAACTCTACACCCTTGTCTCATTTATTATACATGGGTCTATGAATATGCTAATTAGCCCCGCCTCCAATCACTCACACAAGCTCACTTACTGAGGTAAACGCTGCACAATTTAGCTTTTTACAACGCCAGACACATAACGGTAATTAATATGATTAGCCTTTTGCTAATCTACATTATCAAACAGCTAATAATGTGTTGCTAATGTTACACAAACAATGTTCCTGTTCGTGAGTCAGACAGCTGCCTTCTAACAATCAGTATCCTTAGAAACACTTTGAACACCTTAATGTCAGTAGAGAAAGGCATATAGTTCATCATAACATCGTTATGTACATCATACACCTGCTATATTGCCAAATCTACCCCATTTTTTATATCAACAGAAAAAAAAATATATCAAGATATATTCTTTAGACTCTCCTGCTTCAGAGCGGTCATGGTTAATGATATGCTAAAGTCCGCCAGAACGTTGACATGATTGGTTACAAGGTATAGTGGGTACGGAAAGTATTCAGACCCCCTTACATTTTTCACTCTTTGTTATATTGCAGCCATTTGCTAAAATCATTTAAGTTCATTTTTTTCCTCATTAATGTACACACAGCACCCCATATTGACAGAAAAACACAGAATTGTTGACATTTTTGCAGATTTATAAAAAAAAAACTGAAATATCACATGGTCCTAAGTATTCAGACCCTTTGCTGTGACACTCATATATTTAACTCAGGTGCTGTCCATTTCTTCTGATCATCCTTGAGATGGTTCTACACCTTCATTTCAGTCCAGCTGTGTTTGATTATACTGATTCGGACTTGATTAGGAAAGCCACACACCTGTCTATATAAGACCTTACAGCTCACAGTGCATGTCAGAGCAAATGAGAATCATGAGGTCAAAGGAACTGCCTGAAGAGCTCAGAGACAGAATTGTGGCAAGGCACAGATCTGGCCAAGGTTACAAAAACATTTCTGCTGCACTTAAGGTTCCTAAGAGCACAGTGGCCTCCATAATCCTTAAATGGAAGACGTTTGGGATGACCAGAACCCTTCCTAGAGCTGGCCGTCCGGCAAAACTGAGCTATAGGGGGAGAAGTGAGAGAGGTAAAGAAGAACCCAAAGATCACTGTGGCTGAGCTCCAGAGATGCAGTCGGGAGATGGGAGAAAGTTGTAGGAAATCAACTATCATTGCAGCCCTCCACCAGTCGGTGCTTTATGGCAGAGTGGCCCGACGGAAGCCTCTCCTCAGTGCAAAACACATGAAAGCCCGCATGGAGTTTGCCAAGATGGTGAGAAATAAGATTCTCTGGTCTGATGAGACCAAGATAGAACTTTTTGGCCTTAATTCTAAGTGGTATGTGTGGAGAAAACCAGGCACTGCTCATCACCTGTCCAATACAGTCCCAACAGTGAAGCATGGTGGTGGCAGCATCATGCTGTGGGGGTGTTTTTCAGCTCTAGGGACAGAACGACTGGTTGCAATCGAGGGAATGATGAATGCGGCCAAGTACAGGGATATCCTGGACGAAAACCTTCTCCAGAGTGCTCAGGACCTCAGACTGGGCCGAAGGTTTACCTTCCAACAAGACAATGACCCTAAGCACACAGCTAAAATAACGAAGGAGTGGCTTCACAACAACTCTGTGAATGGCCCAGCGAGAGCCCTGACTTAAACCCAATTGAGCATCTCTGGAGAGACCTAAAAATGGCTGTCCACCAACATTTACCATCCAACCTGACAGAACTGGAGAGGATCTGCAAGGAGGAATGGCAGAGGATCCCCAAATCCAGGTGTGAAAAACTTGTTGCATCTTTCCCAAAAAGACTCATGGTGTATTAGATCAAAAGGGTGCTTCTACTAAATACTGAGCAAAGGGTCTAAATACTTAGGACCATGTGATATTTCAGTTTTTCTTTTTTAATAAATCTGCAAAAATGTCAACAATTCTGTGTTTTTCTGTCAATATATTATTGTGTTTATGCTGTGTGTACATTAATGAGGGAAAAAAATTAACTTAAATGATTTTAGCAAATGGCTACAATATAGCAAAGAGTGAAAAATGTAAGGGGGTCTGAATACTTTCCGTACCCACTGTAGTTTGTGACGTCAGAAACAACAGCGATTTCAAACCGCAGGTCTTTTTTTCACTGCAGTTTTAAACAGAAAATACTCAGTAATGGTGTTGACTTATGAATTTGACACATGGTTTGTCATATTAAAATATTAAAAACACCACATAGACATATAAACAACATTAAAAACTTGATTTTCACAACAAAGACGCATATAATGTGTTAAAAAGTGCTGGTTGTAAATGTAAGTAGCTATAGGCAAATGAGTTTAAAACCCATACGTGAATAGCAGGCTTTATGTTCACTTTAGCGTAATGGAGGTTTTTCCCACACAGGAAACAGATTATTAGAAAATCATACAAATTTGACATTGACAAATGACATGCACAAATAATACATGTACAAGAGGGATTACACCTATTTCATACAGGAATTTGATATTATACTTTAGGTAATGACATTTCAGCATGCTATTAAACCCACATAAAATTTACATGGTCTATAAGTCTTCATAATCTTGAATTGTTATCCATAAGCAAACAGATATGTACTTAGGCTTTTGAGCTCTTTATTGTGTACTCAATCCATTTATACCTTCAAATGTGAAGTTTGCCATGTAATTTGCTGCTGCCACTGTTCTGCATATAAATTTGAGGGGTTATGTACTTAAAGCTTACTTTTTCTGATCTAAAAGAGATTGTGGGATTTGAGACTTTGCTTAAATTTGTAGGTCTTAGTCTAACTACTGCTCTTATCGACGTAGAATTATCACAGTGACAGGAATTCTGAGGTTTCCGTGTATGGGAGGCAAACAAAAATTGTTAGCAGATCTGATTGTGTATAGGATTTGGGAATTTGGGAAACGTACAACCTTCTAATTTTGAAACATTGTAAAAATACTAAATTATACACTGTAATGCTTATGAAAAATTTTCGTTTGTGAAAATGAAATACAATATAGTTAGCATTATAAATATAAAATACTCTTTTAGTGCTGTGTGCACAGAATTATCTCAAATTAAGCCATGTGGTCAGGAAGGAGTCAAATGGTAATTATAGTCTCAGAGAAAAACAAATGGTTGTCTAGTGGCACACCCATTTCTACAAGACAATTTCAGTGAAAATCCACCAAATGTATGAGTTACAAAGGGTCAGTTCCTGTGATTCCATCAGTTCTGTAATAGATTACATCATGGCGTCCTGCTGTTCTGTGAATGGCCACATTGAAGCCTGTCTAGGTAGCCTGGGTCTTGCTATTGAACTAGAATTACATCAATATTCACTGGACCATAGAGCACTCTTTGTGTCCTTAGCAAGTGCAAGATTGATTCTTTCTCTGTTCCTCGGTTTCTTTTCTTCAATTTCTCAAGTCTTCAAAGGAATCCAAATACTCCCTGCTGTTTGAAGAAAGCAGTACATATTACCAATAAAGCCTGCTTAAACTGTATGGCTGCTGCTAAATGAAAAATGTATGTAGGTGGAAGACCTGATTATAGGAGCAATACATTTGCAATGACAGTGTTTCTCCATTTTTGCCAAAGACAATGGCATGTGTTCTGAATGTGGGCCCTCTACTGGATGTTTTAAAATTCACCTCATTTAGGATTGCAAGTATACAGACTTGATAGACTCCCATGTATTACTATTAGTAGTACTGTTAGTACTATACTAATGGTAGTAGTTGTTATCATCATTATGTCTGTTGTTATATTTTATAAGGGTATAGGATGAGGGAAGAACAATGTGGATCTTAACCTAAGGGTCTATTTTTGTCCTTTTACTTCAAAATAAAAACTAAAACTTTTACTCCAAAAACACTGATGTGTCCTCAAATCCCTCATTAACAAATAGACACAAAAAACCTTCAAAATCAACATAATACAATGTCGTAGATCACTATTTTCCAGAGACACAAAATTAGATCAGTTAACCTCAAAACAGTTTCGACTGATTAAAACTCACAAATGTTGAAATTCAGATGAAATGACAAAATTAAAAATAGCGTATCCATTCATCAAAAGTGCTGAGATGAGATCTTTCCCCAGGGTGGGCATCTTACCCCAATCTACAAATAACTGACCTGGTTTTGACAAAAGCTGAGTGCTATGAAATAAATTAATCAACTGAAGAGCTGAGTGCTATAAACTCAAATCATTATGGTTGCAGGTCTAAAATAATCGATTTCAACACCAATTCTTTCAACTGGACACATTTGCTTCACGTTCAAGTGTGACAACATGTCAAAATATCCATTTCATTTTGTGCCTTAATGATCTGCTGATTTCACCAGATGTCTGAAATAATGAGATCTGCATAATGACAAAATTTTCACTCTTGTCTAGAATGCACTTTTAGCACATTTTAAATTTACACTGCTATATTTATCATTAATTGCTGTTAACACCACAGCAAATTAAAACTGAGACGAGTAATTACGTTACATGCCATGTACGCTTATGTCATGTGACACATTTTAGGCTGAAGAGACTTAAATACATCTGTGTGAAAATTAATATATGCAAAGGTCTTATTGTCATGCTTTTATTATAAAAAAAAAATCCTGTTAAATTTGAAGTACGAAAAACTCAGTTGTGGTTGCCAGAAAATCACTGTAAAAAATGATGGTGACAATGTTTCCGGCATTTGGCGCTTTTATATTTTACAGTTCATCACTTCTATCATTAACTGACATCATAGCAAACCTTATCAACTGAAATCTACTTTGAACCTGAAAATATACTGATAAGCACCATAATAATATAAGTGGTGTATTATGAACATGATGAATCAAAGTTCATCCTGTCTCTTGCCATAAACCATCACCGATACAAATAAAAAGTGCATACACACGACAAACACCACCAGAGTAACACACAACACTACACCATAATAATGCAATAAACAACATAAAATACATAAAATGAAAAATATGAGCAAATATAACACAGGTGACAAGATGAATATTGATATTCATCAGACATTTTACTTTTTTTAAAAGGTCTTCAAAGGGAGTTACAATTTTGGGTAACACTTTATTTTACAGTGTCATTGTTACATATGTTACATGCAGTTACTATAGTAATAACTATATTATGCATAATTACATGCAAATAACGCTAACTAAACTAAACCCTAATCCTAACCCTGTAGTAAGTACTCAGTAATGTATAATTACATTGTAACAAAGACACCTTAAAATAAAGTGTAACCCAATTTTGTCATCATTTACTCTTACTTAAGAAGATATTTTACTTACCAAAGAAGATATTTTAAAGAAAATCAAACAGTTTTGACTTCTATTGTAGGAAAAAATACTATGCAAGTCAATGGCTACCGTCAACTGTCTGGTTACCAACATTACTTAAAATATCTCTTTGGTGTTCAACAGAAGACAGAAACTCATACAGGTTTGGAACAACTTGAGGGTGAGTAAGTGACGACAAAATATAAATTTTTAGGGTGAACTATCCCTTTAACACAGCGAAGAGTGCTAAAGGCGCCAAAGGCCATTTGTATTGCGCGAAATGGCTGATTTATTTCAATAATGGTACTGAATTATGGTACTTAAAAATCAACACCCCCAAATAGTATTGTTCAAAATGTTTAATTTCACTAATTAGGTTCATTTTATGCTAGAAAAGTGAATCAAACATTGTGTAAACATTTTATAATGCGTGCAATAGAGGGTTAAGTCAGACCGTGTGTGTGTGTGTGTATATACATACCCAGGAGGAGGGGTTCTGCGCACGCGCACTGGAACCAGTAACCACACGCGGCTCAATCACGACATTTATTCGGCGTCCACTATGCATCATCTCAACACTCTCGGTGTAAGGACGCCCAAACACAGTAGACCGTACTGTAAATACTACACGTGCCCCATCCACTCTACCTTACAGGATTCTTTCCGCAAATAACATGGGTTAAGAGGAGGATGTCTGGATAATTCATTTCAACTATTTGCAAGGATGGGGACTCGGATGATATTGTTTTTTGGCAGAGGCATTTTGACAAAGACGAAGAGAGAAATCAAAGAAGGGCTTTAATATCATCCCTCTACTCTTTCATTTCCTTTCCTTCTTTTCTTTTTGAGAGATGATCGCAGAGTTGGTGTGCAGCGCCGTGGCACTGCTCCTGTATGTCAACACACTGGACGCCGATTTCTGCTACGATGACAGGTATGCCAGTGAATGAATCGGATACATCTGCACGTTCTTGATCATCCTAGTGAGTTCAGCGGTTTCATAGCAACCGGAGAAGGTTGAGCCGAATGTAGTAGCGGCGCTTTTGTTCTTTTGATTCTGTTACATGTTGCGACAACGCAGGGAATGGCGGCGCGAGCATGACAACTGTCAGCAGATAAACAGAGCCAGTCTTGCAAGTTTGAAACACTGAGTGTTGTGCTGTTTTTTTTTTTTTTGTTTTTTTTTTGTTTTTTTTTCCAATGTGCTCAAGGACGCGAATCACATGCTATCTATTTGTGTTTGTAGGGAAGGTAATGATGCCCGAGAATATCACAATCTGCTCGTTAATTTTTGGAGGAATTGTCCGCCCGAGGTGACTGAGCCTCGTAATTTAGGATTAGAGTCAGACGGTGATATTTAGGAATAGGAATTATATGTCCGGTTCCGTTTATGATCCTTTTAATACTTTTGAGGAATAAATAGCCTAAATTTGAATTCTTATTGCATGCGATCCTTGACGCGTGCTTACTGCATTCTTTTGCCAAATTGATACGATGATCTCAGATTTCTATAAAACAGATAGGCTATAACAAATGCAAAATGAAAATAAAAAGTGTTAACACAGTGACTTTTAGTGACTTTTCAATTACTTTTTTTAAGAAACGGGACAATTGCGATCAGTTAGAACTAAATTTATAGGCTATATTAAATGATATTGGTCTACTAAAACAAATGTGTGGCAACATAACATAAATACAACTGTTTACACATTGTCATATTAAAAAACTTAAGTCTCACAAGCCATAAGTACAGTTTCTGACATTACGAACGTAGGATATCAGTGAGCGAGTCAGATTAAGTCAGGAACCACTCCGACTGATTCTTACGTGTTTTTGATTCCCTAAAAGGAACCGACTCATTATTTGTTTGGTAATTGGACTGTACCGGTGTTGTGTGAAGTCTGCTCCCCCTATGTTTCTTATGGACTGTCTAAAACTAAAACTAATTCTGACCCTATACCAGTTACCTATGGGAAACATAGGGGGGACAGACTTCGACGTAAGACCGGTCGCAAGGCATGTTTTTGATTCATTAAGAAGAACCGACTTATGAACCAGAACGTCGTGAAAATATCTTAAATATCTGTTTCCACTTCCCAAACCTAGTAATATTAAATATGTATTGTTAAACAAATAACTAAAAACTTGGTCCAACCACTTGTTTTTAATGAATGGCAAAGCCAAATATCCATAAACTCTCTCATAGGGAGAACAGTAGCTCTTCATAATCTATTCACCCTTGCACCCCATGGGGATGACACATTTATTTTCCTAAGTAGCGTTAGGGCAAGTTATAATAACTTTAAAGAAACCTAGAGCTGCACGACAGTTACGCACAGTTGAGAAGCAATAATCCAGAGAGCAATCAAGCGATGAACGCGTCAACTGTCTCAAATTGTGAAATGAATGTGTCTCCAGGGTTAGATTCCTAAATTTACAGTGACTAAATCATTTAATTAGATGCCTAACAGCTTTCTTATGCTATACGAACCATAGGCTAACCATGTTTTTCTTTCTTAGCGTACATGTCTATCTCAGAAATGTGTGAAATCTTTAAAAATGGGGTCCCTCGTTTTCCTCAGGTCGTCAAGACGTGCATTTCTCATTCTTTTTACTCATAACATAGCTGAGCAAGTACAGTCCTCTGGGCAATAATACCAAAGTACCAGTTACTAGTGTAGTACTATGCAGATTGTGCACTGTATATAGGTATTGTTGTGTAAGGTGCAGTCTGAACAGATTTTTCAAGCAGTGTTTTTTTAAAATGCCTCATGTTTATAATTAGTAGCAGGCATCATTTAAAAACTAAAATGACATTTTATCTCACAGCGTTCCCTGAGGTGGAAAGTGCACAGAAACAAGTGTCAGGCCGGTCCTGGGCAGTGTTACGGACCCTGTGCTAGTTATCGTTTAATTTGCGCTGAGAAAGAGCAGATGTGACATGTTGGAGCCTTTTTTTGAATTCTGATATCACATATGTAAACGAGAACCATCTCCTAAATCACTGCACTGAACTCTGTTATTGAACCACAGGCTTGTGAGGACCAGCATTGGTAACATTTAAGAGAACACTATCAGATATCCCTAGTCGTATAAGGGCTTTATTAAATACGGGAGGTTGGCATTTGATTTTGGAGCATAATAAAAGGGTTGAGGAATGGGGGTTATGATTTTTAATGTGGAGGCAGGAAACGGAGCACTTAGCAAAGTGGTTCTGCACATATATATTGCAACCAGAGTAATGCACAAAACACTCGCTTCAAAATGCTGGCTAAAAAGCTGAAAAATGTGAAATTTTGATGGCAAAGGCAGCATGAATTATATGTCTGGTCACTTTTTAGGCATGACATGTAGCTCCATTTTCAGACAACTCACGGCTGTTTCGTGTTGGAAGACGTTTATAACAGGAATTATTGTCTTAAGGATTATAACAGAATTCTAAGTGAAAAAACATTTCACTCCTGATTTAAATAAGTTGACTTTTAAAAGTGCATCTGCGTCTCTTTGTATTGTGGCTTTGTATATGATGCATGCACTGTTAAATCCATTTCTGAAAAGACAAAGTTGCTGTAAATCTAAATGGAAATTGTCCATCTAATAATATGAGAAATAACTACTACATTTTCTATTGCTTCCTCATTAAAAACTTCAGCTGCTTCCTCCACCGTTATCCGTGAACTGTTTGCACTGTAGTGACATACCATCACTCAGGTCTATTAGACGTTCAGTAAGCTAGACTTTAGTGCTGTGTGTCCCAGCGTTCCCCAGGGAGCTCTCCGTATCTGGTCTCTGTCTCCAAATCACACTCGACCCTGACACCTGCACCGCTGAGTGGAGGCCATAACTTGTGGAGCTCATATCGGTGATGCCATAATCCCCACACCCAGAGCAGAGATGGAGAAAAGAGTGGATAGATGCCAGGGCTGAGTTATGGCCTCATCTCTGTGGCCTGCTGTGAACCTGTCCAGAGGCCTGATAGATGAACTCGCATGAGGAATCGTCGTCATTCACCTGAAATTGAGGGCAAACCCATTGCCGTTTCAAGTTCTTGCAGGCTGTATTTATTTGGGGTTTGTGGTTTTGGAAAGGAGAAGGCTTTGAATTGGATGAAGGAGTTCCTAAAATGGCAAATTTTTCTTTTTTCCTCTTTCATGTCATATAGCATCGGATAAGTTTTGACTACTTCCTCCATAAGTACTTCTGAAGACAGCATGAAATGACATTTGCAATGTATTTATCTTCTATAATGTGACGTTTTTCAGTGTAAAAGAATGTGGAGCTGAAAATAATGTAGAATTGGATTTGTTTGGACCGTGAAAAGTGGACAATGGTAGACTATGATATTGGTTAATCATATTTTTCATTCAGACACCTGCAAAGGACCACATGGTCATGAAGCAAAGTAACTAACTCTCTTTTAACTATTTGAAAAATTAATGTTTTCACTTGCTCACACACATGTCCCGAAACATCAGGTCATTCGGTACAACTGCTGTAAAACATGGAAAATGTTGTAATATTTTAAAAACTTGTAAATGTAAAATGTTTGATTGTCCTTATGTTAGCTAGCTAGATATCAGCCTGTTAGCATTGTTTGAAAATATTGTCATTCGGTAAAACCAAAGTTTTGGACTTTTTTGTTGACAATTTTTTTCATCTTGTAAAAAATGTCAAAAGTAGTGTTAAAGGTGCCCTCGAATGAAAAATTTAATTTACCTCGGCATAGTTAAATAACAAGAGTTCAGTACATGGAAATGACATACAGTGAGTCTCAAACTCCATTGTCTCCTCCTCCTTATATAAATCTCATTTGTTTAAAAGACCTCAGAAGAACAGGCGAATCTCAACATAATACCGACTGTTACGTAACAGTTGGGGTGTACGCCCCAATATTTGCATATGCCAGCCCATGTTCCCAACATTATGAAAGGCATTAGACAAGGGCAGCCAGTTACATCTGGATCTGCACAGGTGAATCAACAGACTAGGTAAGCAAGCAAGAACAATAGCGAAAAATGGCAGATGGAGCAATAATAACTGACATGATCCATGATATCATGATATTTTTAGTGATATTTGTAAATTGTCTTTCTAAATGTTTCGTTGGCATGTTGCTAATGTACTGTTAAATGTGGTTAAAGTTACCATGGTTTCTTACTGTATTCACGTAACCGTCGCTATTTTCATTATTAAACACTTGCAGTCTGTATAATTCATAAACACAACTTCATTCTTTATAAATCTCTCCAACAGTGTAGCATTAGCCGTTAGCCACGGAGCACAGCCTCAAATTCATTCAGAATCAAATGTAAACAATATAACAGTATACAATACTCACATAATCCGACGCATGCATGCCGCATGCATGTCGAACACTTTGTAAAGATCCATTTTGAGGGTTATATTAGCTGTGTAAACTTTGTTTAGGCACTGTTTAAGGCAAGCGCAAGCTACAGGGGCGGAGAGCACGAGATTTAAAGGGGCCGCACAGCATAAATCGGCTCATATTTAATGATGCCCCAAAATAGGCAGTTATAAAATTTATTTAAAAAAATCTATGGGGTATTATGAGCTGAAACTTCACAGACACATTCAGGGGACACCTTAGACTTATATTAAATCTTGTAAAAAACGTTGGATGGCACCTTTAATTGATTATAAAAACCACATAATCTCATAAACACTTAATAAAACTTCAAAATTATTATATCTCCATTGTTGTTTTTTTTACACTTTTAAAAACCTTATTCGTCAATGACCCATATATGTATAAATACTTGCGAGACTGACCTTGTATCGAGATGATCTAAAATATTGATACCAGATGTTTAAACTAGTAATTTACTTGATTAATGCTAAAAATTAACTGACAGCTCTCATTCAAACAGAGATTTAACATTGACAGTATTATATATTGCAATACTATATTCAACACTGTAAAGGTACAAAGCTATATGACATTTATTATAAATGGGTTTCTATGTATATTAAGTTCACTTAAATTCTGTTCTTTTTTTTTTTTTCTTTTTTTTAAAGCCTTTTAAATGTTAAAAATGATGGCATGCAATTATACTGTAATGATGAATTGGCTATAATTATTAATTTCATCCTCAGAATTTATAAAAAGATCCATTTAAATTGAAACATCAGTAGCAGTATTGGTATTGGTGATACTTGCTTTCATTCATAGTACTTAATAAAAAGATGAAACGAATACATAAAACATACTGTCTTTGTTGTTTCTACATTATTTTGGAGATTTAGTGTGAAAATATGTATTATAGTAGAAAAATATAATATTTTTTATTAGATGTGATATACAAAATATTGTTTCAAAAGTGTGCTTCAAAAAAAAAGGGGAAAAAAAGCATTTCTTTGGTGCTTTTATCTTTATGCGGTAAGAACTGAATGTCATATTAAACTTCGCCACTGACTCTCCATTAAGCAGTTTTCCGAGTGGTTCTGCTGGTAGTTTAGTTACCAAGCCTGTTTAGCTGAGGCTGCAGGGATGAGCTGTTGTGCGCTTTAAATAGTCTGCGCTGTTGGTTTGGGTTTTGTGGTGCTGTCTGGCTCTGTTCTCCTCAGGCGCTGCTGGAGTGTCCACCCTGTGGATCCGACCGCACACTTTGGCTCTGTGGTGATGTCGAGATCCAAGGGCGGCAACCCAGACTCGGAGCATCTCTCTCCTCAATCCGTCCATCCCAGCGGTACCCTGTAATTATATCGGAGAGAGAAAAATTAGAGCTAGAGACACACTACAGCTCACACCACCCCTACATGGCCCCCTTTTAATCCTCCAACAGCTCAGTCCAGATGGTCATGTTTGCAAAGCATTGTGGGTGTTTCTCTTTTTTTATTTTTTTGTTACTCCTCTTCTGTACTTTTGTTTGAGAAGGATTCATGGGGAGTTTGATGTAGACATCAGCAATCCAGATGACTACAATTATGCCATTGACTCAAAGAGTCCCTTACGAGAACGCGCTCGGATCATTGGCATATTGTGGTCAAGTGCGATGTGTCTGTTCGTACTTCAGTCAGACACTGTAGAGACTCTTTTGTTTGTCAGTCTGTTGTGTTTGCTGCATTGCTCTTTATTAATTAGTGCAATGTGTTTCCCTGCGAAACTGGTTGACTTCTATGCTAAGAACTTTTGGGATAGGATTAAAACTAAGGCTCATCAATTTTTATGCACAGACAGTGCAAAACTACACCAAGTGCGTGCCAGTGGCTTGCGAGTTTAAGAGACTTCAAGCTGCGGGTTAAGTCATATAACTTCAGGGAGTATTTTGGCACATCCAAAATGAGGGAAACGTATTGCCTCATCTTTTGGTTTGAGTAGAGATGTCATAAAATAAAACACCAGATTGAACAGCCACCTGTGCCATTTCACTTAAAGCTGCATGTGAAACAGCTGCATTCGCTTTCACGGCATTATAAATATTTTTGCTTTAAGTTCATAATGGCGTGACAGTGGTCTGCCATTGCATGGGTGTATAGATGGAATCGGAGCCCAAAGTTAACGCGGTCATAGAGGCAAATGCTAGTTAAATTGGGTTTGGTCAGCAACCTGTAACCAGTTGGCTTGTAACTTTATAAGGAACCGCTACATAACTGGTGTAAGTCATGACATGCGTGAATCGACTCTGACATACAAACAAGAAAAGATCTGTGACGCATGTGTTTTATGACAATCTCAGTGGAATTAATTTAGCAAGATTTAATGTAGATTTAAAAGAAAAATGTTTTATAGTATTTGCTTTTTTCTCTGTAAAATCTGATATTTCGATCATCACAAATATTTAAAGGAAAAAACTGCTACTTTTTTTATATAAATATAATATTATATTATATTTCACTCTTAAAAATAAAGGTTCTTCATTGGTATTGATGGTTCCATGAAGAACATTTAACATTCATAGAACCTTTCCATTGCACAAAAGGTTTCCAAAGCATTGAAGTTACACATTTTTATTAGTATATTGCAAAAGTGTAAATTAGTGTATTGCTAGACTGGAAAACAGTGTTGTCACTGCCCTCAGAAACACCTGGATTTGCACAGGATTGTGGACTAATAGTTGTGGATTTGTATAAGAGTTTTTGTTCTCTGAGGATCCTCTTGGACCATTCTCTCTGTGACGTATTCTAACCTCTGAGTTCTGGGTCAGCGGCCTTCTGACAAACCACAAACACTATTAAACACAACCCGCTCTACTGTAGTTGTGGGGTTTCAGTGTCTCTCGCTGAGTAATCTGACTAACAATTACTTCGGCCATGACCTCGTAAGGTCGACCTTCTCAGGGCTGTAACCTCAGACCAACCATTTCTCCAATTTACTGCAGTCCTGCTGTGGTTTAAACTGACTGAAAAACACCATTCTGTATGTCTTGGATAGAAATACCAGTGCAGATGTGTATTCTGAAATGTTCTGTAAAGGCATGCAGCCTAAAAATTAGGACTGGTATCTCCAGCTACATCACAGTATCATAATCAGAGTGAATTTGAGGAATCGCCTTCAATCTCTCTCACACGTTTGTGCATAGAAACAACTTTGTAGATGACCTTCTACTTGAAATATATGATTTATAACAAAATATCAATGTAGGGATCCAAAGTATCAGTGATATATATTTTGCAACAAACTTTTGTGATGAATTGGTATCTTCACCCTTTGTAAAAATCTGGAATGAAGTTGGAATTGGAACAAAAGCAGTTTTCAGTATTTGTACATGGTTTACTAGAATATATGCCTCAGAAATTGCTAGTAAATTTCACAAAAGAAATTACAAAGAAATGACAACACATTGAATTAAACATGAAATGAACTGTACAAATGTATGGTATACAAAAATGCAAGTGATGGCACCAACACTGATCCCAGTGGGTTAAAGTTGAAAGACTTTAGTAAATAATGTTTTCTGGTAAATTAGATTTTTGTTGTTGTTGTTGGAAAACATACTTCAAAACTTAACGTTAAGTTTTACAGTGCATAGCTATTAAGCATCAGATCAAAGCTCTGTATTCCTTCCTCAAAATTATGCTTTACTATGATTAATAACTTGCAAATTACTACTTTATAGACATCAAACATTAGAGAAAACTATTATCTTCTAATTTTTTTTAAAAGCAACAGCTAAAATACTTAAATCATGCAGGTGCCTCTTGATAACCATGTCCATTGTCCAGATGGCGTCTAGACTGAAACGTCGGGATTGGGAGCAAGCCGAGGTTTTTCCCCTCTCTACTCAATCGTCTTGGTAAGCAGCAGAGGGGGGCTCTCCCTCCAGCTTGATTACTGAAGTGAAGCTTTGTCAGAACAGACTGAAATTGGATGGCCGTCATCCCACTCCATTGGCCCTCTGAGGGAGCAGCTTCTCTCTGTGATTGCCATGGCAGATGATTGTCATTTGTGATGTGTGAGCCGAAATGAACTACAGGCCAGTGCGGCCTGACCCGTCGCTGCCCATGGGGCTCTAAAAAGGGCTGTTGGTCACAGCTGATGGCCTTTCAGGCCTTCTAAATCAGACAGGCCTGGACAGGCCGTAATCAGGGCTGAAAGAGGGAGGCCATATGTACGGCAGGTTTACTGCACAGTAGAAGACTGCAGTGCAGATTAACTTTATTGGACATGCTGTATGATCGCATGGCTACCTCCGCAATCGTGCTGCGTCTTTGTGGCTGTCATTTAATTAAAACCTAACAGATTATCTGTCTAGATTCATTATTTTGGCCGCCTTCTTTCTGCCCCCTTCAATTATTGAACTAATCACGTTAGCCACTAATTAAGTTAGCATTAAGCCTACTTATAAACTGTACGCAAATGACTAGAGTCCCGTTCTCACCTTTGTCCAAGGGTTACAAAAAAACAAACAAAAAAAAACAAACAAAGAATACTACAAATACATTATTATTATTATTATTATTATTATTATTATTATTATTATTATTATTTTGAATGTTCAGTTTTTATTATTAGAATATTATATTCTAATACTTTTTGGTCATAATTCCTTTATTAGCTTCACTATTTTTTTTTTTTTTATATATATAATATAATATATATACAGTACAGTCCAAAAGTTTGGAACCACTAAGATTTTTAATGTTTTTAAAAGAAGTTTCATCTGCTCACCAAGGCAACATTTATTTAATTAAAAATACAGTAAAAACAGTAATATTGTGAAATATTATTACAATTTAAAATAACTGTTTTCTATTTTAATATATTTGACAAAGTAATTTATTCCTGTGATGCAAAGCTGAATTTTCAGCATCATTACTCCAGTCTTCAGTGTCACATGATCCTTCAGAAATCATTCTAATATGCTGATTTGCTGCTTAATAAACATTTATGATTATTTTCAATGTTGAAAACAGTTGTGTACTTTTTTTTTTTTCAGGATTCCTTGATGAATAAAGTTCAAAAGAACAGCATTTATCTGAAATACAAAGCTTCTGTAGCATTATACATTTAAAAAAAAAAGAAATTAAAGAAATTAATACTTTTATTCAGCAAGGATGCATTAAATCAATCAAAAGTGGCAGTAAAGACATTTATAGTGTTACAAAAGATTAGATTTCAGATAAACACTGTTCTTTTGAACTTTCTATTCATCAAATAATCCTGAAAAAAAATATTGTACACAAATATTTTGTACAATTGTACACATTAAATGTTTCTTGAGCAGCAGATCAGCATATTAGAATGATTTCTGAAGGATCATGTGACACTGAAGACTGGAGTAATGATGCTGAAAATCCATCACAGAAATAAATAACCTTGTGAAATATATTCAAATAGAAAACAGTTATTTTAAATTGTAATAATATTTCACAATATTACTGTTTTTACTGTATTTTTAATTAAATAAATGTAGCCTTGGTGAGCAGACGAAACTTCTTTTAAAAACATTAAAAATCTTAGTGGTTCCAAACTTTTGGACTGTACTGTATATAATGTAATGTAATGTAATGTAATGTAATGTAATGTAATGTAATGTAATGTATTGTAATATAATATAATATAATATAATATAATATAATATAATATAATATAATATATTATATTATATTATATTATATTATATTATATTATATTATATTATATTATATTATATTATATTATATTATAATATAATATAATATAATATAATATAATATAATATAATATAATGACTGCTTCACCCAGTGGTTCTGTGTATCACTACACAACACCCTTAGCAACCACTCTTAGCAATGTAAACTGTTTGTTCTCGGATGATATTATTCATTGACGCTTACTGTACTATGTAGAACTAGAAGAGTATTTTGAGAAAGAGATCGAGTGAGTGAGTTTATTACCTGCATTTAGATTTAGCATTTTCCTTCAGGTCAGTCCTATGTTCATGATAAAAAATCAGTTTAAATGTCCGATGTCTTATCTTGTCCTTTTAACAGTTGAGGGGTTTTCCTGTGACTGACATTGCTAGTTAAAGCATCTGTCAGTTGCGTCTTGTTCCGTGTTCACAACAATTCAGTCATTTCAGTGTAAAAGTCTTCGCTACTGACTGACACACTCATAAAGACAGTGTGCCGTGACTTATTCACGATACAGCACAGCCTCTCATACCTTATTGCTTACATACACTCACAACAGTTCTTTCTGGTTCTCGAATCTGATTGGCTGAGAGCCGTGCGATTATTCCAGTGATAACAGCACTACTTTTTACCATTTGTATCGCTCCGCTTGAAGTGACTGTCATGGCTGCCGAGCAAATCCACTGTATTTTTTTTTACAATTACTACACTTGTAGTACCACAAACTTTTTTTTTTTTTTTTTTTAGGTGATAATGTAATTGTTTACACCTGAAATATGTGACTCATATTTAATCATAGCGACTACTTTACAATTTGTTAAGACGTTTTCGGAGATGCGAGCTCCAGGCCGTCAGCGGCTGTTCAGCCGTTCATAAGTAAATAAATAAATTAATTAAAAACAGTACGGAAGTCACAGCTAAACTTGAAGCAAAACTTCACTTTCAGCAAAGTTCATATACAATGTAAATACAAAGACACTTGAGTTCTGTTTTACTCTTTCATAGTTTTTGTGCACCTTTCAATATAAGAGGTTTTTTTTTTTTTTCAGGCTGTATCTGAGTAGCAGAAATATTTTATATATATATATCTTACGGTTCAAGTCAAAGTCACAATATTAACTACTACAAACACTCTCAGAAATTACATTAGAGGCGAGAATGAACTTTTTCACAATTTTATTTGTGAATTAGTGTGCTCGTGCTTCAGGGGATACTTAGATGGAAGCAATTCCACAAAATGTTGATGTAATTTTACCCCCTGATCATTACACACAGATCTCAAATAATTTCCTTTAATTTCACTAGATTGGTAATGGTCGGAGACAAGAGCTTTGATTTAGAGCTAATGTTCTTGATGCATCTAATGCCATGTTCCTGTCCTGTGCCGGCCTGCCTTCATTTTAATAGGATTAGCAGTGCCCTGTGGATTGTGGGGGGGTGCTGTGTCAGTAAAGCATCTGATCCATTTGAAGCACAAAACCCCCCTGTTGCTAGCATCTATGGAGGATGCTATAGTGCACTTAAAAAAATAAAGCAAGTCTCTCTTTTCTTTGGTCTACCTTCTAGTGTCTCCTGTGCAGCGTCTGTGCCTGCAGAGGAAGCTGGGACATGACCTGGCCAAGAAGCTTTTGTGCTTTGTGGAGAGCTGTGTGGTCTCTATTCACTCTTCTGCCTGTGCACGCCATTAGCGCTCAGTGATGAGAAATAAGCCTCAGTTGTGTTGCCTGTTGGCTCAAATGAACAATGACGTGCCTGCTTTTTTTTTTTTTTCCTCCTTCTTGGAACAGGGAATGGATGCATTGCCTTTGTGTATCAACCTGTCAGAAATGATCTGATCATCCCTGCAAACGTGTACGTGCCAGGACACACATCTTCCGCTGAAGACCAGAGCATTATTTAGTTTTTTTTCTGTTGTTTTTTTCAGCTTTTTTACTTCGTTTATTGGATTAATTGGAATTGGAAATAATTATATGAAATCTCATTATGTAAATCTGAATATATAGTTATAAGCCTGAATATACAAATCTGAATATATATATAGTTATAAATGCAAATAGGCCTATATAGTTGTAACTTTATATGGGTCATTAACAAATAAGGTTTTTAAAAGTGTACAAAAAACATAATGGAGATATAATGAATTTTGAAGTTTTATTAAGTGTTAACAATGAGATTATGTGGTTTTTATAATCCGTTAACACTGCTTTTGTCTTTTTTTTTTTTTTTTTTTACATGGACAAAATCATCACCAAAAAAGTTATACCGAATGACAATATTTTCAAACAATGCTAACAGGCTGATAGCTAGCTAGCAAAAGGACAGTCGAACATTTTATATTTAGAATGTTTTTAAAATATTTAAACATTTTCCATATTTTATTGCAGTTTTACCAAATAACCGGAGGTTTCAGGACGTGTATGAGCAAGTAAAAACATGCATTTTTCAAATAGTTAAGGGAGAGTTGGTAACTTTGCTTCACAACCATGTGGTCATTTGCAGGCGTCTGAACGATGTCACATTCTGTCACATGATATTGACCGCATGACTTGATCCAAATTGGTACCTTTTATGTTGGTTACTCCAAGTGACATCAATGAAATTCATTTTTCTGGACATTCTTTCTCATAACAAAGCAATGATTTTTACACATAATTTTAATACCATTTTGCACTATGTTGATATATGATGTTATAAAATCATGCCAGAAAAAAAAAATATATACATTTATTAAATTTTAAGATATTTTAATCACAAATGAAAGGGCTGTACTGGACATTGGATGGTTAAACCGAATGACCTTTTGACACTTCAAAATCTTTAAAATACCTTTTATATTTAGCAAAATATAATTAAAACCTTTTGGATTCAATAAAAGAGATCTGGTTGTACTACCTTGCATACTATGGATGTCATATCTTTGTTTTTTATTATTATTAATTTAAGGCCTTTGGACAGAAAATGACCCGTCATGCCATTGACCCAAATTCAGATTTACATTAATATATTAAAATTTTTATATATATTAAATATATTATATTAAAACATTATATTAAAACATACATAGTTATATATTAAAACATACACATTTATTTAAAATACATTGAATTATTAAAGATCATATCAGTATTAGATCACATTACCATATTATTTTTTTTTTAATTGTTGCATTTACTGCTTTGTATAAGAAGCAGTGAATTGTAAGTCATTTTACGGGGCCTTTCAGTAATTCAAAAAGTATTCCCTCTTTATGTCTTTTTATAGATCTTTAAATATTTGCACAAATCTTGTAATGCATTTATGCAAAGTCAACAGATGATGTTGTTTTTGGCTCAGGCTCAGTAAAGCTTTCATTTCTCTAAGGTTTCTGTTCCACAGTTCCTTTTATACACTGATCTTATCATTGAGATTACCTTTGATTCAGCAATCCTGTGGCCGGCTTTGCAAGCCAGAGATGACTTTGCCAACCTCATGTAAGCAAACTAGGGCATGTGAGCCGTCTGCTTTCCATATCTGACATCATGCCAGATGGGCAGTGCCCGTTTGGTTTCTTACAGAGATCAGGGAGATAGGAGGATTAGTTTCTGGTATTTATTAATAAAGGCTTTAGAATATTATGTAAAGTCCAAATGGTATGATTAGCATGGGACATTCTTGTGTACAGGCATTGTACTGTTTTTTGTATCTCTAGTAGACAGGTGTTTTATTTAAAAGAACATAATTTTGTGGTTGTGACGAGCAGGGCGGGTAAGAACCGTGAGGGAACAGTGCGAGGCCGGTGACGCGAGAAGATAATTAGCTTTACCTGCGAGGCGCACCGGCCGTGAGTTCCTCACGGAGGAGCTCCAGAAGCATAAAAGGAGGAGCGAAGACAGTGAAGGATGGGAGCGGACCAGGCCTGGATATTATTTTATGTTTTATTATGTTTGTGTGGCCGGCAGACGTCCACGAGGGTCTGACGGCGTTACTTTCGTTTTGTTCTTTGTTTATTTTGGAATTAAAGTTTTGTTAAACGTTTGCCAGTTCCCGCCTCCTCCTTCCCGTACATACGAACTGCGTTACAGTGGTTTAAGTTATTTCCTGCTTTAATTCACCCCCAAATTGAGGGGTGTTTACGTGACACTGTTTTTAGTTAAAAAACATTTTAAAAAATGCGGTTTATGAAGTTTTGAGGGCCTGAAAATGCAAACTTTGAAAATGGGTTTCAAAGTGCAAGTTTTTGAAAATGATTACATTATCGCATCTGTAAACTACAAAAATGCAAATTTGAAAACTGTGACGTCATGCCCGTGCGCATTACCTGTTCAGTCTATAGGCATGTAGTGTTTCTTTACAAAGTGACATCGCCAACTACTGGCCTGGCATGCATACTACAGTGTTTTTAGTCGCTTTTGTGGATCCATGTGGACGGGGATCTTGATTTTGACAATGGTGTCATCTGTACAGGAAAAATCAAAGGATGCTGTCATTTTTTTGCCCACCTTCATGTCTTTGCAAACTCATATGACTTTCTTTCTTCAATTGAAAAAACATTTTGTCACAAATGTTTAGCTGCTCTTTTGAAAGCCAGTGGTTACTGATGAACAATAAAACCATGCTGAAAGTGTCATAAAAGAACATGTCCTCTGATTCCATATGATAGCTTTGCGTGAAGCTTCATTTTCCCATTTTGCAGCAGTTCTCAAATCTCATTGGCATTTGATTCAAATTTGCCTTGACGGTCATGAAAAATGCGAGAACCTGTGAAGTTTGACGTCACTGATGAATGGGATTTGAGAACTATGGCAGAGGGAAAGATTTGGTGAGTGAATGATGATGAAATTGCCATTTTATTGGTGAATAATTCATTTAAATTAATTTAGTTTGTGTTTCTATGTCTGTAATATTTTCTTTTTAAAGTGTATGTCAGCATGATGTATATAACTGATGACAGTCCAAATGTAAAGCTTATAGAGAGTAGTTTGTGTGCCTTCACATTGCTGTCTGCATATGGTCTCTCAGTTTGACACTGAGAAGTTGTTAATTGGCCCCATGGAGGATGTGTCTGAATGTCTAATGCAGCACTTGCTGTTTGTCATCAGTTTTGTCTTTCAACATCTATCTGACATCAAACTTCTGTTATCTGTGATACCAATATCAGTCTCTGAGGAGACCAAGACAGCCTGCACTGACTGAGTTGTCTTTTTTTTTTTTTTTTTAGTTTTGTTACATTTTCAGTAGAAATGAGAGGAGGGAGTAAATCAAACCCAGCAGCAGCAGTCACTGAGGCTTCCTTTGGCTGTGAGTGATCGCATATAACATCTTGGAGGTTGAGTCATTGCTTTTCGAACAACGTTCATGTTGTCCTACGTCCAAGTTATCTCTTCTGTCATCACTATAATGCATATAAACATCTCTAGCTCTGACATCAGCTGCAATATGGCAGGGAAGGGTATTTGTAGAGTAGTTTATGGGATAGACTGGATTTGGGTTGTCAGAACGCTGTAATTTTAGTAGTCAATACCAATACAAGTGAAATTGCTTCTATACCCATTTTGAAAAGAGAAGAAAATGGATGCTAAATTACTAAATAATCAAACCCTCTCTTGTATGTAAGAGGGTTAACATATATACACAACTGGTCAAAAGTTTGAGGTCCGTAAGATTTTTTATTTTGCAAACCAAGGTTGCATTTATTTGATTGAAATTTACATTAAAAACATTCAAATATTATTACAATAATAAGATATGTGTTTTCTGTTTTAATGTATTTTAAAATGCATTTTCCCCTTTTGAAGCTGAGTTTTCAGCAACCCTTACTTCACTCTTCAATGTCAAACGATCCTTCAGAAATATTTCTAATATTCCAAATTGGTGCCCAAGAAACATTTCTTTTTTAAGTGTTGAAAACAATTGTGCTGCCAATAATACAGTAAAGATCAGAGACACAAATTTCAAACAATGTAAAACAATGGAACAAAGATAAAAAAATGACGTAAACCGCGATTGAAGTGATTTTTCAGGAAATCCTGCTATCTTTCTGGAGATTATTGTAATATAATATTTTGCAATGCTATTGCTACTGTATATAATAGATGCACACCATGATTTGCATTGTGCTTAGCTTGACCTTACATATTCAAATCATTCAGACTTGCTTGACCGTTGATCATTATAGTGTCAACTAACTTTTGACATTCTTAGACCGGATACTATTCCAACATCCACTGTTTGTGCTGAACTCTGAATAAAAGGCCTATTTCAGGTTTAGCCTGCCAATTTTTATACTTCTCACACTAAAAATAATAGAATTAGCGATAATACCAGTCTTAAAACCAAATGGAAATCTGTCATGTTGTGTATCCACAATGCTTTACTGTGAAAAGATGTCCAGTCAGGCATTCCTCTAGATAAAGAAATGTTTTTGTGTATTGTGTATGTTGCAGGGCATTGATCTTGAGTAAACGGAACTACGGGAAGTTTTCCTTGCTCTTGAACTCACGCACTGTTTAGTTTGCCCAGTGGGACATCAGGCAGAGTGGGGTCTTCCTTTCCTGGATGGGGGAGTTAGTGGAGGTTTATTTTTGGGTCTCAAAGGAAATTTAGCTTTTGAGAGAATACATATGTCTTTTTGACAGGTTGGCCACTGATCCTGCCACAAAAGTAAGTGTAATTCAACATTCTTGCTTCTTTTAAATATATTTCAGATTTGAAAAAAGCCTTTTGTAGTCTGTAGAAAAGACTGTAGAAGCATTATTGGTCAAAGACTCTAGCTCAGTCTAAAAGTGTGTTTAGATTTAAGTGTTCAAAGAATAACAAACTTAGAGCTGAAGAAACGCCCTTGATGACTTGGTGGGGATTTTTACATAATCAATAAGTAGATCCTCATAAGGAGTCTGGACCACCAGATGTAGCTCACCAGCTTCACTGCCAACATGTTGAAAATGTCAACATGTCTAATTAAAACCATTACAAATGATGCGGACCCTCTTCAGCTAATCGAAGATGTTTGCTTTTGCGTGATTGACTGCTATAAAAGTTTGAGGCCCATGTCAATGGTTCTCATCAGAGAGACAAACACAATAACTTTAAAGTTTCCATCTTCTCATCAAGGGCTTAAATAGAGGAACTGTTTGGAAACTCTCAATTGTACTGGCCTGTCACTGTCTGTGATTGATTTTGTTGAACCTTGTGGTAAGGTTCAACATTACACACATTTTTTTTTTTTTTTTTTTTTAATGATTTCCCATGATCCTCCTGTTTGAACATGCAAATAATCCAAATGTTTTAGTATAAAGGCTAAACCATACTGAACTAAGTCATCATGGCCACTGTCTCTTATATCTTATGTTCAGTGTAGATTTTTCAATGCAATACTTTTTTCCCCATTATTTTATTATTTATTTTGAAGAAGATGCTGGAACAAGGTCAAAATGTTCTCTGGCTCACTCATGTTTCTAAAGGTCAGAAATCCAAACATCTAATGCAGTAATGGAAGTCACTCTGGCAGATGTGGCTTCCTGGTAATGCAGTTTGTCTGTGATGGACAGAGCTGGATGTGTCTCGAGTCACATCTTAAAGCTTTTTGTGTCATATTACAGCATTACCAGTTCATAGCAAACCCATGCATGGACTGCAAAAGCACTTTTCACATTTATTACAAGAAGCATTGATGAAAAGCTCAGCAGATGCAGATTTTTATGTAAGCATTGTTTGCAGATGAAATAAAATGACATCATCTGTTGGTTGTAGCATCTACTTTCCAGCCCTAAATGATATATAAACGTAATGTGTCTGGGAAAGGCATCTTTCCCGCGCACTGTGTCTGGGGAACGGTTTGTGTTTGTGTATGCATGTGGGTGTGTTAATTGTCTCTGTGATTAATAATGGTTGTCTGTAGTAAGATGAATTGGCAGGCTCCTGCCCTCAAATGTTTGTTGGCGAAATCTATATTTAATTGCACAGTAATGGCCTGAAATGAAAAAAGAGATCTCTGGTAATCATGAACTTAGATTGAAATGTAATCACATCTTGTTCCTAGCTTCAAAAGGCAATTAGCCAAAAAACAGGTTTTGTTAAGAAAAGAAAGACCAATTTGGTCTCGCAAGCCTAAGACGACATGTTTCCATTGGGCGTTGCTTAGTGATGCCCATGCTCAAATGGAGCTTAAGAACTGGGTGGTTTCTTTCCAACCACATTACACTGACCTTGAATTCATCAGTTTATCCCAGTTGCATCCCCTGTATCTTCTGCTGATGTCATCAAGAGGCAACAAAATGGTGTTTTCAGAGTGTTTTTTTTGTTTTTTTTGCTTTTCTTTTTTTCTTCTTGAGGGCAATGAGTCAATTCCTCCCAAAAATGGATTCTTTCATTCTGAAGTGTCCAATGAAGGGTCTAACAGCTCTGCGTTGTGAATGAGTCTATTGCTTTTTTTTTCCCAACCTACTGAGTTCCAGAAGAGCATTAAATAGGGAATTTTTAATCATTGCATTAAATCTTTTATGTCAGTTCACCAAAAACAATTGTTCGCTGTTTGCTAATTCAATCCGTGAATCTTTCTGTAGGTTACATTATTACATTAATAGGTAATGACGCATTAGTATCTTTTTGAGTATTAAAGGGAGAGTTCACCCAAAAATGAAAATTATTCCATGATTTACTCACCCTCAAGCCATCCTAGGTGTATAATGACTATCTTCTTTCAGATGAACTCAATTGGAGATATATTTAAAAATATCCTTGCCTTTGCAACCATTATAATGGTAGTGAATGGGGGGGCGTGTTTTGAAACCAAAAATAAATGCATCCATCCATCATAAAAAAATAATCCATATGACTCCAGGGGGTTAATAAAGGCTTTCTTTTTGTAAGAAAACTAAATCTAATTTAACTAGCTTCCGTCAGACGACCGTACGCATACTGCGCAAGTTGACTTGCGGCAAATGAGTAACCCTCATGTGATGTATGACGCAGGATGTAGGAGTATCTTAATCTTAGACGCCTCTCGCGATTTAAACAAATAGGGCTGGGCAATGAACTGAAGCTCTTCTTCTATTATATTGAAATCCTCTGACATTTCTCTTTAAAATTTCTTGTTTTACTCTTCTAATTTATGACCGGTGTTTTGCTTTGCTCTATCCTCCAGGCTTCCACGTTTGTCATTGCATCATGCATTGGGTCAGAGTTCACTTTTCCACTTCAAATCGATACATATGGCCATCTGCCGAAAGCTAGTTATTTTACTTTATAAAGTTTTAAGTTTTCAGAAGTGTTAGCCCCCTGGAGCCATTATGGATTATTTGTATGATGGATGGATGGATTTATTTTGGGCTTCAAAACATGCCCCTGTTCACTACCATTATAAATCTTGGGAGAACCAGGATATTTTTTAAATATATCTTGTGTTCGTCTGAAAAGAAGATAGTCATGTACACCTACATGTAGGATGGCTTGAGGGTGAGTAAATCATGAGAATTTTCATTTTTGGGTCAACTATCCCTTTAAGAGTAATTGATTCACTCAACAGATTCTTTCAAAAACAGTTGTTCAAGACCAAAATGTATTCAGCTATAGGAAAATGTGGATTTTATCCAATTGAAATCGAATGGATAGTGAAAGCTAGTAGTTCACTAACTGAATGGTGCCATATGGTTTGTAACATCGACAAAATAGAAAATGGTTTCATTATTCTTTCGAATAACATACCAGAAGGTCCGTTTTTGAGTTTAGAGCACTGAATTTGGATTTAGGTTGTAGTCAGAGTTTAAAAAGCTAATATGTTATCTTAATCCTAAAATTACTTTGCACTTCACACATTTTGACACTATTCAGACTTCTTATATTTGTTTTTTAAGCCACCCTATTTCAAGCTTGTCATTCAATGCATTCAACTATAATTATTACATTAATCTTGCCTTCTTGGGTTGAATGTTCATTTCACAGCCAATGTTAAAATTAATCTTCCAGAGCTGCTGCACAGTGTCTAAACGCACGTTATCAGCTCCATTTATAAATTAATTCTGGTAATTATCTATCAGTTCTGCATTCAGACATCCGTTGCATTAGTTTGGTTAAACATTATCTAATCTGGAAAGCAGCCATTAAACAAAGATTATCTTGCCTTTGTATGAATAGAATATTTACATTTGAGTGAACAATACAAACCCTCCGTTTCTTACTGCCGGAGTCACGCTGATGTCTTGTCCGGCACTGTGGCTGGCTGCAGATTTTTCCATTCTTTCTTTCACCCAAGTGGGCACGTTCAAGTCGATGTTCCATTCACTTTGAAGTATCGCAAGTTAAATTGGATAGTGTCTGCGCAGCATAAAGAGCACTCGAGAATTATTTGTCTTACTTAGACCGTATCTGATTTATAGCGGAAAGATCCATTTTAAATAGCAGTTCCCTCTGAAATCTATAACCTCAGAACCCACGGAGGCGCTTGGCTTTTCATAGGGTTTGGTTTCAGCTCATGTAATGGTTGTCGTTGGTTAATATCACAGTTTAAGCTCTGTTTAAATGCTTTAATCATCCATTGGTCAGGATTGTCTTTCTTTTGGGTCTGGTCTTGACAGGGCTACTTGGCATCTACTCGGGTTGATTTGGCTTAAGTAATATTTTGCTGTTCTTTCAAATTGTAGTTTCAAACTCTGTTTAACCAAAAGGATTTACCCTTTACATAATGGAAAGCATGTAATACCTGCACATCTATGGAGCCCCGAAGGGACCTTTGCAAAAATAAAAATAAAACATCTGAACATGTGCATGCGCATGAGAAGCTTTTTGCATGCTCACAAGAAACTGTTGTAATTTTTTTTTTTTTTTTTTTTTTTTTTGCAAAGGTCCTGTCAGTCCAATCAATGTAAGTGAGAAAAAAAATATTATTTAGAACAAATTTATATATAATATAATATAATATAATATAATATAATATAATATAATATAATATAATATAATATAATATAATATAATATAATATAATATAATATAATATAATATGGTGTATACATATATAATATGGTGTATACATATATAATATGGTGTATACATTTCAGTTCCCAAATTGGTTCTTTAATTTGCAAGTAAATGAAGGCAACATCTAAATTTAATTTTGGGGAGTGCTTAATAAGCAGTAGTGAAATAGCGGCAGCTGTTATGGACGCAGACTTTAATGATAAACCAGATTTAAAGGTTAAATCCCTATAGTGTCAACTTGTCTGAGACTGAGAAAACCTTCAATCTCTCCTGTGATTTTTACGCTCACCCACCGTGGAGGGCTTACATTTCATAATTATGTTTATAATGGGAGAAAAACAACACGAGAAACATCTTGATTATCTTTGCCACAGGGTTCTGTTTGTTGGAACAGGCTGAACTATAACTGAAACCTGTTGTGTAATGCTGTTACATTCACAGGAGAATGTTGCTTGGAAACATATTTGTTGAAATTAAAACTTCTTGTTGAGCTTGAAATCCAGCATGAAGATGCTGCATTGAGATGGGAATGTGTCATGAACGTATAGTGTGGCATATATATATATATATATATATATATATATAACTCAAAAACGGACCTTCTGGTATGTTATTCGAAAGAATAATGAAACCATTTTCTATTTTGTCGATGTTACAAACCATATGGCACCATTCAGTTAGTGAACTAATATATATATATATATATATCTTAAAGTTTAAAGTTAAATGTAATTTGGGTTGTCACAAATACTGAAATGTCACTATACCTTTTCCAAAGAAGTTGTATGATTCTCTCCAGTTTTTATTTCGCTCTTGCTTTTACTTTCACTCTTTATTAAATTAATTATGACCTGTTTTTCATGGCATCTTGAATACCAAAGTACTGAAACTACATCGCTACAAAACACTGTTATACGTTTTGATGTTCATGATATTATTGGTCAGTAATCAATATGTGACTTTATAAGTTGTAGCTTAAAATGAAACATTCCTACAGTTTTGCAAAGGCTAATACTGTCTTTCTCCAGGGTTATATTGAAAAGTAAGACCAGGACAAGCTTTTCCAGCTGTGAGAAATGAATGTGAGGTTGACAAGCCCCTTCCATGAAAGTTCTGCATCTTGCCTTGAAATTCCCTGGTCACTATTTGAGTTCTTCACTTACAATCCTACTCTTTCTTTTGTTTCTCTTTCCCTCCCACTGTTTGAAGTCATTTAGTGTCCATCTACAGAGAGAATCAGGGATAATATGCAGAAATTCTGACAAACTCAAAGTTGAAGCAGTCTAATAAGCTCACACTCAGAAAGCTCTGCTAGAGTGCTCTAGATTAGATAGTAGGTGGCTACTGGCTTGGTGTCTGCATTGTCCTACTGAGACAAATGGAAGGAGGATGATGTTGATGTAGATGTTGATTGACAGAGCTTGACCTCTGGCTGACTTTGAAAGGGACACCTTCATTTGTTTGCAACTTAGTTACTAGGGATAGGAATCATAAGGAATTTAAAGACTCTGGTTTTGATCCCTATTCCACTTAAGTGTTTTTAAGAAAACGGATTTGAAAAAATATTTCTTCTGACCTAAACCCTTCTTTTGGAGTATTGTCTTTGAGCAGTATGTCGTATTGCGATTGCATAAATGTGTTAACATTTATAAAAGTAACATAAAATAATACATGCTGATCGTCATGACAACAGTAGTATTTCAAGCCCTGCTGCACAGCTGCAATGGTGCATCTGAGGTGACATTGGAAAACATGGAAGTCCTTTTGATTCCTTTTTATTTTCAAATAAAAATGGCCTATCTGTGACTTATTTTTTAGACTACTGGCTAGTTGCTGTAATTGCCAAACTATCTCTGTGTCCAGATTTATTTGATGTTAACTCTTTCATTTAACTGCACATTTGAGGTAGTTTTGTGGCTTGTCACTATTGCGTGAAGATAGTATTTTGTCTGGGGAATTACTGGGTTTGGCAATCCTATCATGTCGATAATAGGTAGTTGTAGGGAAAAATATATTTTTGACACCATCTTTCAGCTCTCCTTTGCTATTACGCCTTCAGCTCTGAGCGGATTTATGGTTATTCACAGTCAGGGGTTCCAAAAGTGTAATATAAGCCAGTCATTGTCATTTCAGAAGAGCACTGATAAACGTCTTGAGCATCTGACAAAGTATTGTGCCAAGTCTTGATTCTGCATACTTATTTATGGTTTGTAGAGACATTTTCAATTGCATGTTCATACGTTCTAAATAAGCAGTCCCCAAAAAGTGGCATTATCGTGCAGTTGTAACATAAGAAGGATCGTTGGACCCATTAGGATGTGTTTGTGGTGAGAGCTTGGCGTGGAACATTGACTCGACCGACCAATAAAACCAATGCTACTTTCATGTCAAACAGCTATTTGCCTCAACATTGATTCCCAACTTTTAGCTAGCTATAAACTGCAAAATGTGCTGATTGCTGAAGTTTCTAGATTGTGCTTTTTCTTGGGATGGGGATTATTTTGACTCAAATCGGTATGTTGAGACAAACCGCAAGTGTCCATCCGGTGCGTTCACATCCGCTGCGAGAATTCAAAAGACTGTTTATTTTGGTTGATTCAAAGCTGTTTAGATTCTTTGTGTCATTTTATTGGATCAGTGGTAAAAATGTCTATTGTTTCAAAGTATGTGCCTTTTCTAGGGATGATTCATGTGGCTAAATGGTGCATTTTGGCCGCTACTAGGTCATTGCTGAGGAAAAGTACATCCATTAGTTGCTGACTTGGACGGTAGCCAGTGGTGAGCGGTCCTTTAGGCCTTTGCACTCCATATTGATCAAAGGAGGTCATCGCCATCACTGTTCCCAATAAACGCTTGGACTCGGGCATTCTGTCCATTGTCCTCCATTACCTAATTGGATAGGATGAATCAATGGCAGCGGAGCTGAAATCGGCCAGATTAGTTCCTGTCCGTTCTGCCGGTATTGGCTCTGATTGTGCGTGAGGTGACGGATGCAGAGGCCATCAATGCAGCAGAATAATTAAGGCGCTGTCTGTGTTCTAACCCACTTTAACTGTGATTGGCCTGCCTGGGGCAAACCATCTCCTGGACGGCCTTCAGAGAGAGTGTTTCTCAAAGACACAAAAACACTTTCAAATGAATGTTGAAGGACAACATCCCTATTTGTCCAACAGGCCAACAGCAATGCTGAGGACAGGGCTGGTAATTACAAAGGATCGCTGTAGTGGATCCAACTGAGCTTTTAATGGCAGCTAAATGACACATCCGTTTTTTGCATGTTCAATGTGGAGGTCTACAAACTGTTGGGTTTTGGGACATATATGGGTCATTTCAGGTTTGCAATTTTGTAATTAATGAACTAATTTCAGGGCAAAAATAAAAACAAAAGAGATGGGAATGCTTTGTAACATGCCACAATTTGCAGTTTGTGAGTTTTTGAAGTTTATGAAGCCTTGAGAAGTCTGAAACTGGAGCCGGCACTCGTTAAATAACCTCATGTCTCAAAGCACATAATATTTTAATAATAATGAACATAAACGACTTAAACGGAAACGGACAAAAATTAAAATTCTGTCATCATTTTTGCTTTAAAGAGTGTCGGTAACCAGACAGTTGACATATTTTTTTGTTCATATTATGGGATTCAATGGCTACCGTCAACTGTCTGGCTACCAAAATTCTTTAAAATATCTTCAATATTATATCTTTTATCTAATTTCGAGCTACAGGCAAAACAAGTGAAAATGTCAATTTCAGTCAAAATTAAGGTTTTCACAAAAATGAGTTCATTAAGCCCTCGTCTAGTGATCCCAATGCTCCAAATAGCAATTAAACATCTAAAAGTATCTTTAATTGTACATTTTCTGAGAGGAGTACCTTTCCCTTCTCCATGAAAAATACCATTTTTCATTAATGTTAATCAAACAATTGTGGAATCATGGAAAAAAAGTTGAATATGTATAAATATATATTTTTTCCTATAGATATGGGTTTTGACTTGGTTTGTGCCAAATTTGGTGGTATTACCAGGGATTTTAAGGTAGGTTGCTAGCTGATTTTGTTTTGGAACCTTCAGAAAACTTAAACTCAAAGTTTCTCAAAATTGACTCTGCTGACTTCAAACAGGTGTAGCTCAGTAACTGTTTTTTGAAAATTTGCTCATTGCGACTCATTTAGCCAGCGTGGGTCACATATATAAAATATATCATATCATATGATATTTTATTTTAATAGTTGTGTGACCATGTAAGTTATAATGAAAAACATGCTAGTCATGTTTTTGGGACGTTTCTGTTTCTAATTGAATTTTTTTTTTTTTTTTTCAAGTTATCTTTTTCTCAAATTTGTCACTTTGTATTTCTCTATTCAGCATAAATGCAATCCCAACTGAATGTTCTTTTGATCCTTTTTGCAAAGGCGGCTTATGCTGTTTGCTGCTTTAATGAAATGCATGGGTCACCGCAAACAGTGGTGGTCCCTCACAGCCAGCTGTCTCTGTATGTGATTTGATGGCTGTGTTTCATAAGTGATATGATAGTTTCTGAAAGCTGACAGTATTGAAAATGATCTGAAGCTGGTATGGATAAAGTGCTTTGACACGGTGGCTAGTGTTACAACTGGAGAGTCCATAGTATCTGCACAGCCAATTTGCTTTTTGTAACCATAAGTGCAGTGTACTTTATAACTGTTTACAGTCTTGACCAAACTTGTACATAGTCTTGGTGGTTGTTTGAGCATTGCTAGGTGGAGAATATGCTTGTCCTGAAGATGCATTAAAACAGCATTTCACTGTGAATTTTCATTCTACTCAAAGCTAAACTTGTAAAGTAGCTGGTTTTCCAGGAGAAGAGTCTATAACAGTCAAGATAGTTGTCAAGTGTGAGGTATTTCTGAGTGTTTAAGGGTTTTATTCCTAAGTAGTCTAAAACAAGGAACTGTTAAAGCAGCTGCTTTCTTGGAACAAAACCGATCCAAATCCTATGTTTTCACGCCCTGAGCCTTACCATACCTGGCAACGTCGCCTTCCAGCAATAACACTCAGCCAAAACAGGGTTTGGTCAATTGCACCTACACTTTTCAAATCATAAAATCTCTATATGTGTATTATTCTTTGGGTTTAAGAAGTCCTGAGCCAGGGAAAGGGAGGAGAAGAGATGAGAGGGGATGAGGAAGTAGAAATAATACTCTGCTTTGCACCTCATAAAGAATGGAGCTTGCACGTGAAATAGGGTTATCCACAATTCTAGCTCACTCATCTGCTCTGAGTGTTGTTTGAAGTGATAAAGACTTATGAGAGGAGCACAAATCTTCCACACGCTCGCAGCTCTTCACCACCTATTAAAGTAAAAACACCTGTTTGTTGGTCAGGATGCCCATTGGAGTCTTAAAAGGGAACTTTCATGGAAAACTTTAGAAAGAGTTTAATTTACTATGCAGACTTACTCTGGTAGTACTCAGTTTAGGTTAAATATGATTGGATAAAAAGACAAAATAGTGTTGTCTTGGCTGTATGCATGTAGAAACAAACCTACAGTTTAAGTTGTCAGTTATAATCAGTAACTAGTTGGGTACTGGGTTCTGAATTAACATGTGAATTGCTTACTAACTCGATATTTATTTTGTGGCAGGTTGTGGGTCAATGCTGATGCAAAGTCAGCTTTTGAACAAACAGAACTTTATTTCTTCAACTAAACACATATACATCACACTTACATAATGAATGGAACAACCCCTAAGCCATCAATACAAACAGGGATCTAATCAATAAGCAAAAGTCAAATAACAGTAACAAGAACATCAATTGAAATTAAGGACAGAAACATCTGCAAAACAGCTATTATAAACAGAAACTAATTACAATTAAAAACGCACTATATAAGACAGCTGTGTATAATGGGAAAATGACTACCACAGCTGGTGCCACAATATGAAAATGTGCAAGAGTTTTTAAATGGTATTTAAAAACATGTTATATTGCATTGTTTAATATTAGTATTTATTGCTATTTAGTACTTGGGTCATTGACGAATAAGGTTTACAAGATGGACAAAATTTGTCACCAAAAAAGTCATTCAGTTTAACTAAAATTTTGGTTTTACCAAATGATAATTTTGGTTATACTGAATGATGATATTTTCAAACAATGCTAACAGGCTGATATCTAGCTAGCAAAAGGACAATCAAACATTTTATATTTAGAACAAGTTTTTAAAATATTACAACATTTTCCATGTTTTATAGCAGTTGTACCAAATGATCTGATGTTTCGGGACATGCATATGAGCAAGTGAAAACATGAATTTTTAAAATAGTTAAAAGAGAGGTAAATACTTTGCTTCACAGCCATGTGGTCCTTTGTAGGTGTCTGAATGATGTCACCTCCTGTCACATGATATTGACCGCATGACTTGATCCAAAATGGTCCCTTTATTTTGGTTACTCCGAATGACATCAATGAAATTAATTTTTCTGGACATTTTTTTCTCATAACAAAGCAACGACTTCTATACATAATTTTAATACCGTTTTGCATTATGTTGATATATGATGTTATAAAATCATGCCAGGATAAAAAATATATACATTTATTACATTTTAAGATATTTTAATCACAAATGAAGTGGCTGTATTAGCCTTTGGATGGTTAAACCGAATGACCTTTTGACACTTCAAAAACTTTAAAATACCTTTATATGTAGCAAAATAAAACTAAAACCTTTTGGATTCAATAAAAGAGATTTAGTTGTACTTCCTTACATACTTTTGGATCTCATATCTTTGTTTTTTATCATTATTTGGACAAAAAAAATGACCCATGTCATGTCATTGACCCACCTACTTTATTTTTTAAGTGTTTTATCACATTTAATGGTGATGTTTTTATTAGTGTGCTGAAAGTTGTCAGTTTACATGGTAAAACTGTATAGGAAAAAATATTTATAGCGTCTTCAACCTATTTAAATCACCACCGCTGTAGCCATAAACGTCCTTGGGGTTTTTTTTGCGTACATTTATACTTGCGTCTCGACCACCACTGCATTGTGTACCATTCGAATGTGCTCAACCTAGCTATTTGTTAAAAACCTAAAACTCATCCAAGACAAGTTGGTTCAGATGAACATGTAACCAGATAAGATTCCCTGCTGCAAAAACCAAATTATGTTGTCAAGCTGAAATGGTGTTGCTTTTATCAATCTGATTTTGACTTAAGCACCATCTTTTAGCAGTTCTTTGAAAACAGAGAGTTTTGGGTATGTTTTACCTCTGCTGTTGCCATAGCCCAGACTTTGGCAGGAAGACAGAGCGATGCAGGACATTATGTGCTGAGATTAGCTGCATTCGGCCACAAATCCCAAATGCTTGTGGCCGCTGAGCAGAGCTGAATGTGCGTACTGTGTGAGGTTTTAACCCACTTTGCGTGACTTGAATATTTAATAAGAGTTAAGCTCTAGGAATGCGCACACTCGATCGGACTCCCCTGGTCTCGCTTCTGTTTTCTCTCTCTCTTTCCCCTTCCCCTCTCTTATTTAATCATTCTACAGAAGCATGGGGGAAACACCCCATACGCTGAAGTGCTGATTTATTTCATTCAGTGCATTATTGAATAGAATACATGGGTGGCAACAGATGTCATGCTTCTAAGAGGGTGTATCTGTGCTCTTTATATGTCTTAATCTGAACTTGTTTATTTTTGCAGTACGGGTAGTTAGACCATGGAAGCTATTCTCTCGACAAGTCTTTTGGAAAAAAAATATATATATATAATATTGTTTAGTACATGGTGAGGCTCTTTGCAGCTTTTAAATAAAATCGCCCTGTATCATATTTGCTGAATGAAATCCAGTATTTGTTTCTTACTGATTTTGGTGTTCTGATTCCAAAAATAGTGTCTGTTTTGCTCTATCACATAACACTTTTTTTCCCAAAATATGATGCGCCTTACATAGCATTTTTGCTTTCGGCAACCATTTATAAGGTGAAGAAGTCTTGTATCATCCCTTAAAGGTGCCCTAGAATCAGAATTTGAATTTACCTCGGCATAGTTAAATAACAAGAGTTCAGTACATGGAAAAGACATACAATGAGTTTCAAACTCCATTGTTTCCTCTTTCTTATGTAAATCTCATTTGTTTAAAAGACTTCCGGAAAACACTCTGATCTCAACATAACACCGACTGTTACGTAACAGTCGGGATCATTAATATGTATGACCCCAATATTTGCATAATGCCAGCCCATTCGACGCATTAGACAAGGAAAGGCAGTATTAACGTCTGGATCTGTGCACAGACAAGGTAAGCAAACAAGAACAACAGCGAAAAATGGCAGATGGAGCAATAATAACTGACATGATCCATGATTACATGATATTTTTAGTGATATTTGTAAATTGTCTTTCTAAATGTTTCATTAGCATGTTGCTAATACACTGTTAAATGTGGTTAAAGTTACCATCGTTTCTTACTGTATTCACGGAGACGAGAGTCGTTGCTATTTTCATTTTTAAACACGTGCAGTCTGTATAATTCATTAACACAACTTCATTCTTTATAAATCTCTCCAACAGTGTAGCATTAGCCGTTAGCCACAGAGCATCCTCAAACTCACACAGAATCAAACGTAACCATCTAAATAAATACTTTACTCACATAATTCGAAGCATGCCTACAGCATGCATGACGAACATCTTGTAAAGATCCATTTGAGGGTTATATTAGCTGTGTGAACTTTGTAAATGCACTGTAATATAGTCGAGAGCTCGTGTGGCAGAGGAAACGCATCTCTTAAAGGGGCCGTGCTGAAAAAATCAGTGCATAGTTAATGATGCCCCAAAATAGGCGGTTAAAAAAATGTAATAAAAAAAAATCAATGGGGTATTTTGAGCTGAAACTTCACAGACACATTCAGGGGACACCTAGGACTTATATTACATCTTGTAAAAAAACAATCTAGGGCACCTTTAATCACCAGAAGAACTGCCACAAAGGCATGATTCATGTCTTCCTCTAAGCCAGGTTACAACTATTTGTTCAATTCTCAGCCATTTTTTACATGTTTGTCATTATTTTATGCCTAATCCTGATTTCAATATTAGAACTATGGCCAGTGACAAGAAAATACAAACATAACCATGGTTTCTGCTACATCTGTTGTTGTTTTACTACATCCAAGTACTGACAAAAATTATAGATTTTGTCCAAAAAAAGATATGTTTGTGTAATTTGAAAACTCTTTGTTCTTATTTTTGTGAAAAAGCTGTAGGCTACTTGATGGAAAGATTTGTTGCTATTTTTTGAACTCTGCTTCATCAAAAGCCTTTTTGCAAATCAACAGAATTTTTTTTCAAATGCAGGGCTGTATAATTAATGTAACATTCTTGAATGTATTCTAAATGTTTTTTCAACCACTGTCGTCATTGTTCCCTCAGCTGTATCTGTGATCATTCTTGATCACAAGACCCATATGGGATTATCCTGATTAACCTGACAGAGCGCTGTGGAAGGCACTGAAGTGCCTCCACACATCCTGCTGAGGGAGGCTTAACCTCTGTACCTAGAGAGAGTGTCGCATTGGGTGATCTGCACATAGATCAAGACTCTTTGTTAAGCTGTGTGATGCAACACAGTGTAAAGACATTCGACATTGAACCGGTAAATCTCTTTGCCTGACTCTCAGACTTAATGTCATCTGTGTGTCAGTTGTCACGATTTGTGTTCCTTTCTATTCTTTTAGGCATGGTTTTGCTGCCGAGTCTGTTTGACGTCAGAGTTTGGTTCATAAAGCTCAGGTTTGGACTGCTCAGTTCACTCTGTTTTCCTCATTTGAACTTTAAAATGACCTTTAAATTTTCCATTTAAATTTGAAACAATCTAGAAAGGCAGAAGCAATAAGAAATATTGGGTTCAAGCCCCGGGTTGAGTTGTTTGGTTCCTTGTCTGTTGTTTTTCCTCACAAATGTTAATTTGCTTTTACTTGAAAATCTATATAGTCTATAGATCTCCCCCCTCAGACTTTTGACTTAGTTAGTTAGTATCTTTATGATCTCCATTTTATCCATATTGGTGGCTTTACATGTTTGGTTAAGCAGTCATTCTTTCCATTTATTGTCTAATTAACCTTGATAAGTCTGGGTAAGAGGGTTTTCTTTGACCTGAGCTTAACCCCTCAAATCAGATCACACTGAGCAATAATAAACACTCATCCAGTCACATATTGACCTCATTGGACTGATTGACACACACTAAATTATGCTTGACATGCTTTGATTTGCATTGCAAACATCTGAACGTCACCATCTTCCAAACATCTCTTTGACATGTTAGTCCTTCGGGTGTCTATTTCTTTCAGTTTATATATTTAATTCTGTCCTTTGAATTAAGTGTTGGCTTGCCATCATATATGTATTTATGTTTCTGCATTTTACTTTAAAGAAGTGTCAAGATTTCTTGGAAAGATTTTTATAGGTATGATCAAGTTTTTTTTGTTTTGTTTTTTGCATTTCTTGGCACTAATTTTGGGTGAAAACTTTGCTTGACGGGTGTCCCAATCCAAAAGTCTTTACATCTTTTTCTTTGTCATTTTGCATGCCTAGATTTTGTATTGGCCTTGGATATAAGTATATGCTGGAAAAGCTGGGTTGACAGTGAAATATTAGGAAGAAAAATCTTCTACATTAGTCTCTTAATATTTAATAACGTTTTGTCTGTCTCTGGGCTCAACATACAGCAGGAAATCCACTGGAGCAAGTTTGCTACAGTTCTGAATTATTTATTTTATTATTATTATTTAATAGAAATAAATTACTTATGACTTATAGAAATAAGTTACTTATGAAGAATCTAAACAGGATGGACAATATATTACTAACAGCTTATCACCCTATATTTTCCGGTTTTATAATGATAATTTTAGAATTTACTGGTATCAGTTGGTATTGAATATTTAATTGTGCTTGCTCATTTCCCTCATATTTCTATATTTGTGACCCTGGACCACAAAACCAGTCATAAAGGTCAATTTTTGGAAATTGAGATGTACAGTATACATCATCTGAAAGATGAATAAATAAGCTTCCCATTGATGTATGGTTTGATAGGACAATATTTGCTCGAGATACAACTATTTGAAAATCTGGAATCTTAAAGGTGCCCTAGAACTTTTTTTTGAATGTGTCTGTAAAGTTTCAGCTCAAAATACCCCATAGATTTTTTTTTAATTAATTTTTTTAACTGCCTATTTTGGGGCATAATTAGAAATGAGCCGATTCAGAGTGTGTGGCCCTTTAAATTTGGTGCTCCACGCCCACGGAGCTCGCGCTTGCCTTAAACTTCATTAAAAAAAAAGTTCAAACAGCTAATATAATCCTCAAAATGGATCTTTACAAAGTGTTCGTCATGCAGCATGTCTAATCGCGTAAGTACAGTGTTTATTTTGATGTTTACTAACGGCTAATGCTACACTGTTGGAGAGATTTATAAAGAATGAAGTTGTGTTTATGCATTATACAGACTGCAAGTGTTTAAAAATGAAAATAACGAAGGCTCTCGTCTCTGTGAATACAGTAATAAACGATGGTAACTTTAACCACATTTAACAGTACATTAGCAACATGCTAATGAAACATTTAGAAAGACAGTTTACAAATATCACTAAAAATATCATATTATGAATCATGTCAGTTATTATTGCTCCAACTGCCATTTTTTGCTATTGTCTTTACTTGCTTACCTAGTCTGTTGATTCAGCTCTGCACAGATCCAGACGTTAATAATGGCTGCCCTTGTCTAATGCCTTTCATAATGTTGGGAACATGGGCTGGCATATGCAAATATTGGGGGCGTACATATTAATGATCCCGACTGTTACGTAACAGTCTGTGTTATGTTGAGATTCGCCTGTTCTTCGGAGGTCTTTTAAACAAATGAGATTTATATAAGAAGGAGGAAACAATGGAGTTTGAGACTCACTGTATGTCATTTCCTTGTGCTGAACTCTTGTTATTTAACTATGCCAAGATAAATTCAATTTTTGAATCTAGGGCACCTTTAAGGGCACAGAAAAATCAAAATATTGAGAAAATCGCCTTTAAAGTTGTTCAAATGAAGTCCTTAGCAATGCATATACACTCACAAAAATTATATTAAATTATATATTTATGGTAGGAAATTTACAAATGTCTTCATGGAACATAATCTTAATATCCTAATGGCATAAAAAAGTCAATAGTTTTGACCCATACAATGTATTGTTGGCTATTGCTACAAATATACCAGTGCAACTTATGACTGGTTTTGTGGTCCAGGGTCACATTTAGGTTATTTAGATGTAGGTGGGATATTGAAGTCAGCGTGAAAGGAAAGTTGATAAATTAATGACTTTTCTTCTTCCCTATTGTGATGTGATCTGTGTGAAACATCTTCTTGAACAAGAAAAAAGTAGGACAGGACTTGATTTTGTCCATCGAGAATGACCGAAAAACACGTCATTAGAGAAGAGATGTCACTGCAAGTGGGAGTGGAAGTTATTTAGATATGAATTTAAAAAAAAATGCGATTAATTTATAAAAAAATACTGATTTGTCACATTTGATTTCATTTCGACTATAAATAAATAAATAACATGTAAAGTTAATGTTCAAAACTTCAATAATTGTATAATTCTGCTAACAAATCTACTGTATACTATGTTTTGTTTCCTAGATTCACTGATTTTAGTATTTTATTTATTTTAGACAAAATCATATATAGTTTTAATTATGCCATTTATCATGTATGGGACATAAAAGAGTTTATTGCTTAAAAAATATCATCTAGAATTTAATATCAGTGCATAACGCAGGCGCATTTAAAGGTGATGTAAGTGCAGGAGCGTGGTGTTAAATGCAAGGACAAGGCTGACAGGTGAGAGTCTTATCCTGTGTCCCTAATGAGAGGAAGTTGTGTGTAATTATCATCGGCAGTGACGGAAATGTGCAGAGGATCTCCAGAAAGGCTTTGATGCGGTAACCTGCAGGAGATTACTCGCAGACGCTATCTGTTTCCCAGACTCGCAAACAATGTGTGCCTAACAAACAGATTTTTACCCGACCTGACAAGACTGTGCAATGTTATGCGCCTATAAAAAGAGCTCGAACCAAACCCAAACTAGGCGCAGAGCACATGATGTGTTTTATTCATTTGTTCGTTGTGATGAGAACGTGCCTTTGTGATGACATGACGATTAGGTCTGTGCTGAAGTCTAGCAATGCATGCACAAACAAACAAAAACACATCTTGAATTCAAGTTGCTTTTTTCACGCAAGTTGAACATATCAGTGACACTTTTTGTCATATGGAAGTTTTTTTCTGGGAGGTTTGTTCTCCTTTTTTTTTTTTTTTTTTTTTTTTTTTCTGCATTTGGGAAGCCACCCCACTGTGTAGTTTATGTCCTTACTTTATGAGTTTGCATCTGTAATGTCCCGGAGAGAATTTACTGCGACAGATTCCTAGAGGGTGAACAGGCCCGCTTCCCAGCCCTCATCCTAGACCTCCCAGTCCATGTTTAATAGGGGCGCTTCATACAGGTGGTCTGGAAGTCACAAACTGTATCGTTTTAAACAAATTTATTAGCTCTGACATTTGTGTAAAATTCTTCCTCTACAATTGCTTTACCCCGTCGAGATTTTACTGCATCAGAAGTACTTCCTGATAACGATCATAATACTGTATACTTCATTAGATGTAAGGTGTTTTAAATTGCATGCTTTGTTTTTACACAAAGCTCATCTACAGTACAGCTGGAAGACGGACATTCATAAAAACACTTTTAATTGCTACCAGTAGTTGGCTGTCCAGCTTTCCCAGGCTCAGCGTACAGCGTTCATGCCATCACGCATTGAAATAACTTTTTTTTTTTTTTTTTCTTGTGCTTTGGCTTATTTTATGAGAATTTTAAAAAGTGAGAGAGTAAATGACCAAATCCATAGATTTTTTTTTTCTTCTTTCAACACTAACGTTTAAAGGGTTATTAATTACTCACCCTCATGTCGTTCCACACCCGTAAGACCTTTGTTCATCTTCAGAACACAAAGTAAGATATTTTTCATAAAATCCAATGGCTCAGTGAGGCCTCCATTGACAGCAAGTTAATTTACACTTTGTAGCCCAGAAAGCTACAAAAACATATTTAAAACGGTTCATGTGACTACAGTGGTTCAACCTTAATGTTATGAAGCAACGGGAATACTTTTTATGCGCCAAAAAAACAAAATAACGACTTTATTCAACAATATCTAGTGATGGGCGATTTCAAAACACTGCTTCATGAAGCTTCGGAGCTTTACGAATTTTTTGTTTTGAATCAGTGGTTCGGAGCGTGAAAGTCACGTGATTTTAGTAAATGAGGCTTCGTTACATCATAAGTATTTCGAAATTTCAATGGTTCGCGTGATCACTAGATAATGTTGAATAAAGTCATTATTTTGTCTTTTTGGCACACAAAAGTATTCTCGTCGCTTTACAACATTAAGGTTGAACCACTATGGTCACATCAACGGTTTTAAATTTATCTTTAGTACCTTTCTGGGTGTTTGAAAGTGTAAATTAACTTGCTATCAATGAAGGCCTTGATTTTATCAAAAATCTCATAATTTGTGTTCTGAAGATGAACAAAGGTCTTACGGGTGTGGAACGACATGAGGACGAGTAATAAATGACAGTATTTAGATTTTTGGGTGAACTAACCCTTTAAGAAGCACTTCGTAAACCTTCATATATTGGTTTTCACTAGTATGTTGAGTATCAAATCCTTATCAGTTAGTTATATAACAAACTATACAAGAGATATTTTCAGAGTGAGTAAATTGAATTATGAGGAAATGACGGGCACATTTCCATCAAAAAAGGAGTCTGGTGTATGTTTGTGCCTTGATGTGGTTCCAGAACTTCAACAGCAAGAAATTCTTGTGCTCTTTGCTCTTTAAACTTGGCCCCTCATGTCATTTTGATTTAAAATGTGGTAAACGTATCCACATGAAAGCACCGCTGGGTTGCAGTTAGTTGTCAGTGTACTGTTAGAAACTTTGCGACAAGTCACTCTTTCAAGCTGGCAGTCGTCTAAATGCCTGTTATTTTGGAAACACTAATTTTTTATTTATTTTTTTTTTTTTTTGCAGTGATGTGCTTTTTATATGCAGTGCCAATGGATGCTGCTCGTTATGTTTTATTTTCAGGAATGCAGTGCATTTGGTTCACATGGCGTTTCCAAACCTAATGTGGTTGCCAGGGTGTTATGGATTGTTGCTAGGTGGTTGCTTTTTGAAAAGTCTTTAACCATACTTTAAATATGAACAATAGTAATAGTGAAGCTTACCTTTTTCTTACAGGGTTAGTTCACCCAAAAACTACTCACCATCATGTCGTTCCACACCCGTAAAACCTTTGTTCATCTTTGTTCAACACAAATTAAGATATTTTTGATATTATATTTAATATAATATTTAATATTAATATAATATCATATTTAAGATATATGAAATCCAAGTTGTTGTTTTTTTATCCTCCATAGAAAGCAACATAATTACCATCATTCAAGGCCCAGAAAAGTAGTAAAGACATTGTCAAAATAGTCAACGTGACTACAGTGGTTCAAACTTAATGTTATGAAGTGACGAGAATACTTTTTGTGCGAAAAACATAAAACAAAAATAACGACTTTATTCAACAATTTCTTTTCTACCCTGTCAGTCTCGTACACAGTTGATGCAGTGAAAGCAGTGCAGCACTTCCATGTTTACGTCTGAACTGCGTTTTTTTGGAAGAACTAGCCCTTTAAGGGGCCGTTTACATGACAGTGTTTTCAACTGAAAATGGAAAACTTTTAATGATTTTTGGCTGTTCATTTACATGACAACAGCTTTTTGGGGGCCTGAAAATGCAAGCTTTTGAAAATGGGTTTTAAAGTGCAAATTTTTAAAAATGATACCATTATCGTCCCCATTAAGTAAAAAAATACAAACAAACAAAAAAACGCAAATTTGTGCAAACGGTGATGTCATGTGAATGCGTATTAAGTGTTCAGTTTGTAGGTGCCGTTTCTTTAAAAAGTGACATCGCCAACTACTGGCCTGTCATGCGTAATACAGCGTTTTTAGTCGTTTTTACAGATCCGTGTGAACGAGGATTGTTTTAACAGTGTTGTCGTCTGTATGTGAAAAAAAAAAACAGTTAAAAATTCTGTTTTTAGTACATTATGTACTATAGTTTAATTAGTGTAATGGCATTTAACGAGAAATTTGACTAGCTTGCTTCTTTGTCTGTCTCCTCCTCATAAAATAATTACAAGCGTATGATGTCACTTCACCCATGTAGTGCTTCTTTAAAAGGCCCGTTCATGTGGCACCCTGGAAAGCCTTTTATCGCTGAGAGCCTTTGAATCGTTTCTGGTGGTGCTTTCTAGGTCACTGTGTCATTTGTTGTTCTTGCACTCCTGTGTTTTTAAAAAAAGAGGGTTAACCTAGAGGGGGGATGGGCAAAATGTGCCAGTAGGGTTTTTTTCTTGTCTAGTTGGCCAAGCCCACTCAACCCCCCAAAAGCAGGCATCAATCTCAGCAGCTTGACCCAGAAACACACCTCTTTCTCAGTTGCTAAGCGATTAGAATCCATGATGAACAATTAGCCTGAATTAAAGATCATTTAGGAACATTTTGTTAACTACGTACTAGCATTAGTATGCTCTCAAGCTGGGCGATACAGCCTTTTAAGCGATAATAGACAGAGGTGTACAGTATATATTTTCCAGTGTTTTTTTTTTTCTTTTTTTTTTCAGTGTTTTCAGTGTTTCATGAATGATATGTTTTTAATATTTCACTGAATAAAAAAGTTCATATTTGATATATATTGCCCAGCGCTAGTAAGGGCCAAATCCTGATCTTCCTGATCTGAGCTTTAGTTTTTCTACATCTTCTGTTGTTTTTTTGTGAACCACTTGATTTATTTTCATCCCAGTAATTTTATTAACTGAAGATTATACCTTTTGAATAACATGACCTTTTCTCCCATGAGGTCTCAGTACATAAATATATTATCTTGAATTTTTACTTGACTTGCACAGAATGCATTTATCAACCTATACAGATAACTTTTCACAGACCATGTTGTGGAATGATGTTCCCCAATCGCATTCCTCCTTGTACCAAGATGTTTATGAATTCCTGATCAGAGCATTGCTTCTGCAGGTTATCTGAATTCTTTACTAAACAAAATTCCTGCTGAAGTTATAAAGTGCTGGGAAGATTAAATGAGCCTTTCTTATCCAAGCGCTTTAAGCTCTCTAATAAGAAGAGGTAATGTTTCATGATGTTTCACTGTAGCTTGGCTCAGCTCGAACGTTTCTTTGCCTGAGCTCTCAGATAAGATAATCTAATGTTTAGACAGCTTAAGCAATAGATTGTGCAGTGGTTAGATGTGGCTGTCAACACTAATTGTCTTCATGCTGAACATTTGTATCCCTGGAGTGATAAATCTGGTTAAGTTCATAATTCCCTTTCAGTTTCTTTATAGTTTCTTTTGTTTTTGCATTAGTGGTGTTTGTCAAGGCTAGTATTATTAGTGCTATATTTATGATTATAGGAGTTTAGAACAGACTCCTCACCCTAAGTATTACATTTTGGTTCATAATTTGTCCAGCACTAATTGTTCTACTGACATATATGCCTCAGATTGTTCGCCTTAAGATGTACTTGTTTTGTAAGCAACTGATTTTCAATTTGCACCTGCTATGATGATACTAATACATACATACATACATACATACATACATATATCTATATCTATCTATCTATCTATCTATCTATCTATCTATCTATCTATCTATCTATCTATCTATCTATCTATCTATCTATCTATCTATCTATCTATCTATCTATCTATCTATCTATCTATCTATCTATCTATCTATCTATCTATCTATCTATCTATCTATCTATCTATCTATCTATCTATATCTATCTATATATATATAATAAATATATATAAAGAATTAAATGTGTGTGTATGAATGGGATGGGCTGTTTGTATTTCCAACATTCAGAACAAATGCCCTCAAGCTGGTCTCCATGTTAGTAAACACCCCAGACACATGGACTTCTGTCAGCAGTGGTAACAGGCTGATGACATCTGTGTGCGTCTGTTTATGTTCGCAGTACTGCCTGTTGCACATATAGTTGACTGCGAACGGCGTTCAAGAGGAAGTGCAAGGCTGTTATCTCAGAGCTAGTTTAGTCACCATCCTTCACACCTTCCTTCCTGCATGACACTTCATCCTCTGCCGCTGACATGCACACGCACTAACACTTTGACCCTAATTCTTTAAGAGGAGCTTTCCTGGGTTGTGCCTTGTGACCTTATTCTGCGCATGGCCAGGATGGGAAAAGCAGCGACAGCCTGACATACACTGATGCAGCTGTTAAGAACGTGTTTGAAGATGTTTGGTCTGAGCCAATTCAGACCACATCTGTTTTATTTTGCTTTAATATAAGTCTCTGGTGTCTCCAGAATGTGTCTGTGAGGTTTCAGCTCAAAATACCCCACAGATCATTTATTATAGCTTGTCAAATTTGCCTCTATTTGGATATGAGCTAAAACACGCTGTTTTTGTGTGTGTCCCTTTAAATGCAAATGAGCTGCTGCTCCCAGCTGCTTTCCAGAAGAGGGCGGAGCTTTAACAGCTCACACTTCGGTTGCTCAACAACAACAAAGCTGTAGAATCTCACGCAGCCAACATGACAATTGTCAGTAACTGTGTTCAGCCTTACATTGTTCAAACCGGAGTCGGACACTGATGGAGAGACTAGTAGATTTATTTATGTAGTTGCTGTGGAGTCAGTTCAACTCATTGTCTAGCATGTGGCATCATGTTAATCTTTTGTGCAAATCCAGCGTTGAATTGACATTTTGTGAAGCAGTCCGGCGTAAAATGACGGCATGGTAACAACACTCTACTACAACAACTCTTCCTCTTCTCTAAAGCAGCCCAACATGGCCTTGCCCCCTTTGTTGCGTGTTCTTGGGGGCAGGTTTTATGTAAATTGTAGGGTTAGTGGCATCACTAACCCTAAAATTTACATAAACCCTGCCCCCGAGGACACGCAACACTGATGTCACTAACCCAGGAAGAAGCTTGTTGTAGTCCCTACCAGCCATTTGTTGTAGTCCTTAAACAAAGAATTCTTTAAAAGAAAATGTCTCCATTCACATTGAACTTTGAGCATCCTAACTTTGCAGACGTTGTTTATAACAGCAACATTACACACTAACAAAAGTTAAAAAAGAAAATCATAATCAACCACCCCTTTAACAAAATGTCAGCTGCATTCATCAGAAACTGATTCAAATGAGAACTGACTTGAGTTTGCACCTTTTGAACCTCTTTAAGCCCCAAATAATATTATTTAATGCAGGAAGTTTTGGCAGAAGTAACTGTTGAGCAGCCACAAAGTCCTCTGACCTCAAACAGTGTAACACTAGAAGCTTAACGTGTTTGAGCAGTGCTTTCTGACAGGCATTTCATAAAATTTAGATTGTTTTGATTTCTCTTACATAAAAAAAGAAAACATTATATTTGCCATTACTTCCATCAGAAAGGAACACATTTCAGATTTTCAGTACTTGTACTGGCTAGTCAAATGGATCTGTTTAGTTGCTCTTCTATATGGTGTCCTGGTGTATTTACGTGTCTTTTGTTTTGTATGGTAATCTGTGATGGTTTGAGTTTTGTTTGGAGGGTTCACCAGGGTTGTACAAAAGTCATAATTGAAGAATTGGCTCCCATTTAATTGATGAATGTGAATTAGCCACACCCCACAGAAAATTTAATTGGAATTTGAAATTACTAGATGTTCAAACAAATCCACCACAGGTAATGCATTTTGGCGAATGTTATCTGTCTCTACCTTCTCACTATATTTCATGTGTCATTTACATAAGGCAAACTCTAGTCAACTAGTAAAACTGATTAGTTTTGCTAGCCCTATGATAGTCTATTCCTGTTTTCTCTCTCCATTCTCCATGTTGCCACCTGGAACCGTTTTCCTCTTCCCTGAGGTATTTTGAAGTGCCTGCATATGGCGACGCATTCAATAGCCTCCTCAGTGACAATGAATGGGCTTAACTATTGTTTCTCAGGGCTTTTCTTAGTTATCAGCCCGATTTCCCACCGAGGGAGCTTCCGTTGTCTCGTAGGCATGGGGAATAGTCAAGCTGTTATTGGTTGAGTAATGGACCACACATGATCGAAGCTCGTACTGTTCCTCTATTGCCGTGCCTTCAAGTGTGGGCAGAAGAGCACCTCTCCTTCTCCGCCTCTCCCACGTTCTCACTCTCCACCGCCAGTTGAGAGCCTCAGTTGTTTCTTTGTTTCATCCATTCATAGGGTTGGTGTATTGGGCAGAGCTGAGCCTGGTTCTTTGTCCTTAACGTTGGGAGGACCCTCCCTCAACCCCCTCCCCTAATCTTTCTGCTCTCCATCTACAATCCAACAATAGACCACTAGCAAGCATCTCAGACATGCCATGAATGTTAGTTCCCTTTTGTTGGTTTTCATTTGCCCTGATTGAGCAGTGAAAGTAGGCATTTTAATTTTAGACATTGACACTCAAGGTTTCGTCTCATGTCTGAGAGTTGTCTGCAGTCTGAAATTTGATCTTTCTCTTTGTAAAGCCTTGACACATAGATGCTTACACGTAGCATTCTTATATATTATGTACAACCATTGGAGCTTAAGCATTTCTATTGCTCAAACAGCAATGGCAAGGTCATAGTGTAATTCCCAGAGAATGCATAAACTCATCAAATTTATACACTGAATTCAATGCAAGGTGCTTTGGTTGAAAGCGTCTGCCAAATACATAACTGTAATTTAAAATGATTTTTTTTTATCTGAATTTCTAAGTGGATTGTTGAAATGTTGAAATTAGTATATAGTTATAATGTCCATTTTGCTTCTGTAGAAAAAAAAATGTCTTACTGAAATTGGTAACTCATTGTTTTGAACTATTCATTGAAAGAATTATCTAATACATTGTATCTTTTGAATTCATTAAAAAGAGCAACTCATAAGACATTTTGTATGTAAGTGTACTCCATAGAATCGCGCTTCTTGGTATTATTTTGCCGTTATTATTTTTTTCTTGTATCGCAGACCGCAAACTCGCATCCAAAACTTGCTAAAATATGATTTCTTTAGCTGTGGCTCTAAAGATTCAGCAGCGGGAGAGCTTTTGTAGGACAGGAAGAACATTTTCTCAATTCCCAATGTCAATTGACTACAGAAGTGCATAATGATGCATCAAGTGTAGGTCAGTCCCGGAGCTATATTTTGAGTGTTTATATGTAATGAAAGGAGGCCGACCTTCTTCAGATGGTTGACATAATCACATCTGCAACATAATATACACCACTTAGTTTCATATTTTTTTCCTGACTTGTGTTTCAATCATAATTCCTCATACATGTGAAGGTCATTTTCTGGTTAAAACAAAGAACCGTTTGGCAAATTTCTTCTCTTGTCTTGCATCGTTGGGGTCTGTAGTAATGTCTTTAACGGCTGTGGACCTAGTTGCTTTTTCCCGCATCTGTTAAGTTCACACAAGTCACATTTTTATAAATTTTGTGCAAACTTAATAACAACTGACTTGAATTTATGCATTGTCTAGTAAACATGCAGTTTTTATTAGTGCAAAAGTTTTATTACTTGTTTGCTGGCCTGCATCAACAGAAATATTAACGGATGTATTGAAAGTTTTCTGGAGTTATGAAAGTAATCCATTTTCAGGTTGATTTCCCTCAAAAGTATAAACAGATGGCTGTGATGATTTGAAAACTTTGCTTTGGTTCAGAGTCCCTTCCGGCGCAATAATTGGCTTGAGTTTGGGGGCGTGACTAACTGTTTGCGTGAAAAATTGCAGACGGAGGTAGTGTTTTGGGAAACGTATTTCATGTTTTTACGATTCCATTTGGTGCTGCTGGTAGTACAGAATTGACACTGTCACTTTAATTTGGATTGATGAAAATCTGTGCGTGTAAACAGTCACTGATTAGGATGTTTATGAAAGACCTCTTTTATGAACTTTTTCAAAATAATCTCACGCATAAGCAGCACAGAAAACCGCTTCTCATGCACAAGGCTGTTGCTAATCAGGAAATACATTTTGTTTGAAGACTTCAAAGACGCTCATTTGACAATGGGAAATGGCCTCCTCCTGACAAATGTTTGTGCCTCTTTGCAGAGGAAATGAAAACACCTCTGGAACGCACTTTCAGCTTTAGGTTCATGCTCGTACGTCCTGTCATCTGGAGGAATGTAGTAAGCGATTTGTCAAGAAGGCCTCATCTGAAGTGCTGACTTCCCCAATACCTCAGTTTTATTTTAAACAAATGGTTTCTGTCATCATAATTTTAGCAAAGTCAATCATGCACATTTTAGCCATAACTGTGGGGTGTTTTAGCTCCTTGTGGGTCAGTAATGTATTGTGTATTAGGTCTTTTTCCACATTAACGACAGTATAATGCAATTATAATGACGAGTGCGTGGTGTGCCACTGGCCTCATTCAAGGTGAGGTATTTGCTATAGCCTGTCTGTTTGGATTTGATTCCAGAAGACGGTGGAGATTTGGCTCAGAATGGTATTGACTGATGGATTGCACTCTGAGTATTCCTCTGTTTCTCTGTCTCAGGCAGTGAGGAGGAGGGCAGGGTACATGAAATTTTAGCTTTTTTCTGATGGGTTTTCCCTTGGCGTGGTCGGCTTCAGACGTGCACTGAAGATCTCTGGGGTTCTGATTCATTGAAACCATATGATGAACCAAATATTTTTGAAAGCATCCCAAGCTGTGAAATCTGCTAGCTATTTTTTAAATGATTTAGAATTAATAAGTCTTGGGTGGTAATTGGTAACTCAAGCTTGAAGTTTAGTGATGCTTGGACTTGAACTGATGTCTTTGCTTTGCAGTCCAACGATGATTGAAAAGTCAATTGCGAAATCAAAAGGCTGTAAAACAGAATTGCTTACCAGGATGGTGGTGTGGTTTCTGTGATTTTGTGACTATAAAGTCTAAAATGCGTAAATGAGCTCCTTTACAAAAATGCAAATTGACACCATGTGGAAGACAAAGCATTTAAAAACAGTTAAGTGGCTGGTTGGGTTCCTTTTAAGAATGTTTACGGGATCACCAGACGCTTTCGTCTCACGCAATAAGCACCGCTAAATATATTTTGGTAACTTTCGAATTAATGTCACGCCTTAAGGGGAAAGATTTTGTTGTATTTCATTTTATTGCAAACTTTTCCACCCCTCATTTTCCTTCCAGCCACTAATTTAAGAAAATTCTTAGTTTGTTTAAAAAGTCAAAGGCCAGTCTGCGTTGAATGAAGTGATTTGGATTGTTTTCCAGATGCTTCATCAAGGATTCTTGCTTTTCACTCTTGTGTGAGAAAATAATTTAATGGTGATATGTTTAACTTTTTGAATATGTCCAGCTTCTGTAATATTTAATAGTGTATTAGTATTATTGAAAGACATTATTATTATTATTATTATTATTATTATTATTATTATTATTATTATTATTACATATAATAAAATTGGGAAATATTTTAAAGGTGCCCTCGAATGAAAAATTGAATTTAGCATAGTTGAATAACACAGGAGAGTAAGAGTAATAATAAGAGTAATAAGAGTTCAGTACATGGAAAAGACATACATATAGTTTCAAACCCCATTGCTTCCTCTTCCTTATGTAAATCTCATTTGTTTACAACATAACACAGACTGTTACGTAACAGTCGGGATCATTAATATGTATGACCCCAATATTTGCATTATGCCAGCCCATGTTCGAGCATTAGACAAGGAAAGGCAGTATTAACGTCTGGATCTGTGCACAGACAAGGTAAGCAAGCAAGAACAACAGCGAAAAATGGCAGATGGAGCAATAATAACTGACATGATCCATGATTACATGATATTTTTAGTGATATTTGTAAATTGTCTTTCAAAATGTTTCGTTAGCATGTTGCTAATGTACTGTTAAATGTGGTTAAAGTTACCATCGTTTCTTACTGTATTCACGGAGACAAAAGAGCCGTTGCTATTTTCATTTTTAAACACTTGCAGTCTGTATAATTCATAAACACAACTTCATTCTTTATAAATCTCTCTAACAGTGTGTAATGTTAGCTTTAGCCACAGAGCATAGCCTCAAACTCATAGAGAATCAAATGTGAACATCAAAATAAATACTTTACTCACATGATTCGATATATGCACACAGCATGCATGACGAACATCTTGTAAAGATCCATTTGAGGGTTATATTAGCTGTGTGAACTTTGTAAATGCGCTGTAATATAATCGAGAGCTCGTGTGGCAGGACGCACGTGATTTAAAGGGGCGGTGGCTGAAAAAATCAGTGCATAGTTAATGATGCCCCAAAATAGGCAGTTAAAAAAATTAATTAAAAAAAATCTATGGGGTATTTTGAGCTAAAACTTTACAGACACATTCAGGAGACACCTTAGACTTATATTACATCTTGTGAAAAGCATTCGAGGGCACCTTTAAAAAGTTAATTACATCATTAAATCAATATCATTAACATCATTAAATTATATTTCAGCATTTGTGATAAATTCATGAAATGAGAATCACCTTTAAATGATAAATTCTATTTTTAAATATGTAAAATATATTTTGGGGGGGATATTTATCGTTTAAAGGGGATATGTGTAATTTTCAAAATATTTCAGCTTAAATATCATATATGTTGCAGATGCACTGTGATGAGCTCAGTGAGCTATATAATGAATTCTATAATGACAATTATTGGTAAAAAAAAATATCTCTGTGTAATTCAAAAATGATTATATTACCCAATATTTGTATCACTATGTTAGTTTAGCAGCATGCTATCATAAAATTCTATTGATTTTCGTCGAGCCTTTTTGTTTTTGCTTATGTAGAGCATTCTAGATCCCTCACTTTTAAGGTTGCATGACTGTTAAGATAATGCCTATGTAGGTAGCAAGGCAGCTCACTAAGTTTTGGAACATAGCTGTTGTGTCTTAGCTGTTTTGCACAGAATGCATTATTGGACATACAGAAAGGATAATGCGTTCCGTCCGTTGCAGGAAGGGGGTGGAGTCAAAGTCAAGGTCTCATGTATGTGCTGTGGGGGGTCATCTGCAATTTCATTTACAGGACACACACACAGGGCAGTCAACATATGTACCTTCAATTATGAGCAAGCCCCCTGATGTGCAGCTAATAACTTGTGCGATTGAACAAGTGGCATCTGTGATAACAGTGTGATTGTGTCTAATGAGATCACACTGTGCGCCACCATGAACAATCCTCTGTGATTGTCTATAATTAATGTGGAACATGTGGAATCATGCATGGAAGTGTGCTCCACTGAGCTCATTAACAAAGGGAATTGTTGTATGGTTGCAGGACAGTGGAACAGAGAGAGAGTTGTTGGGATTTTGCATTGTAATTAAGAAGATTATTCATGAATTTGGCAGTGTTAATTTCGTTGATGAAATAGTTTGTTTTTGTTTTTGTTTTTTTAAACACGACGGCTTTCTTCCACGATGGGGTTTGGCGTGGCGGCTTTTGTTTCCAGACAGACTGTTAGCGACACACGGGTCTCCCGGACATCCAGTAGAAATCAACCAACCAGATGACGACTTTGAAAATCCTAACGTGTTTCCAGTTAAGTGTGCCATATGCATCAGATCAGCCAACAGTCTGTGGGCATTACGTCTGAGGCTGAGACTATGTTCCACCTGACTGCTACAGATTAATTTTGCCATAATTTTGCTGAACTTCACAGGTTGCCATCTCTTATTTATGGTAGTTATGGTGTTGAACGCAGCATAAGCTTGTTGTTTTGGTTCAGGAGGAGCTGTTAAAGGCGGCTGCTGTTTGTTTACAACGCTCGGTGACTGTCTATGTACAACTCTGCATAGCCTCACAGAACACACGTGATGTCTGCGCGAGCAGGGTGTGCGGACAGATGCAAATACATAGGTTGACTGGCATGTAAGACATCCTATTATTGCATTCGGGCCGAATGCAATGATTGGACGAACATTTTTTGGCCCTGAGACTTCCACAGAAGATATATGTACATATTTTTATATATTTAGACCACTTCTATTATTGATTGCTATCAGGACATGAAGAGATTTATAACCAGTATAACAAAAAGTGTTTATAAAAAGCATTTCCTACCCTACCTTTATTAACGTACAATTGCTGCATGTTTTATAAAAAGTTAAAAAATGTCAAAGTCTGTGAGAATGAGAAAAAAATGGATGAATTGGATAAATTTCACATTTGTAAACCATGTATAGAAAAGCACAAAGAAATTTACAGTACAATATAGGGCTCGACAGGAAGGCACAATGGCCTCGGGACAGTTGAAAGAACTGACAAAAAGTTTATCATGCATTTGAATGCGTTTGGCCAATTTTAATATTTATGAATTATTTTTTCCATTGAATTCATCCCATTTTAGACTGTGTTTTAAGATACTGATAATTTTAAATGGTTCGTCCGAAGAAAACAGCAACTTTTTAAGTTTTAATTTGATTGCATGCATTAAAATTAACTTCTAACATTGTCAACAAACAAACAAACATTGTCGGGAACGGCTGCACCAAATTAAACTTGCAGCATAAGTGTGTGTTTTTTTTTTTTTTTTTTTTGGTAACTTTTCTTTCATTCCTGGACTACTGATTTTCCAAAAAAAAAAAAAAAAAAAAAAAAAACACCTCTGAAATACCATTCATTCTTGAGGGGGAAAAAATGAAAGTATAAATCATGCACATCACATATCACCCTAGAGGTCTTTGAGCTGTAGTCAGCCGCCTCCTAGATTGATTTGCGATCATGGCCTCTAGGTGATAGATTACCTGGTGTCCTCCAAAAGGCCGAGGTAATCAGTATCCCTTCCAGCAGATCAGACTTATGATGAACAAAGGTTTTTGGGGTCACGACAGAGTCGTAGACCTGGAATAGCCATATGCAGCAGGCAAAAAAAGTATTATGGTCTGAAGCCATTGGGAGCTGTGTGTGGGTGGCAAAGTGGTTTTGGCTGCCAATGTTTTACTGAAGATGCTCAGATTTGGTCGGTTGAGTTGCTGGCATTCACGGTCGTTGTGCTGTGCTCTTAACTGTAGTGAGTCTTGGCTAACCAATAGCGTGCCATGGCCTGGCACAGCTCGTTTGCTGGTATGCCTCATAAAAAATGACTGCATCACATACAAGCAGGCACTCCAACCCACAACTGCAGAACATCCGCCACGTGTCCGTAGACCAGGAGTCTGTGTGCTCCAGTGGAAGAAGCAAAGCCAAGTCAAAATGCAAATGGCAATTCATTTTATTCCTTTCTCAAAGTATTTCTGATGATTTTCGTCTACAATGCAGATGTTCTTTTTGAACATTTCAGACATTTGCCAGACTATTGCACATAACTGGCCGGAAAGCCAAGATACCCCGCTGACAAGGCAACAACAGAGAATGTTGCTGGCACACACCAGTCCAAAAAATGAAGGGGGAAAAAAATTCTTAGGAAGAAAAGGGAAAATAAAAGCCTGCTCAGTGGTCGCAATATATTCGCTCCCATCTGAAGAGTTTTTGTGTGTGGATCTCCTCGGGTATACATTCCCATCCCTGTAGCACATGTTCCACTCTGCATTCTTTCAGCTGGTTCTCATCCATCCAATGTCATTCTCCTCATTTTCCTTCCCACGTGCTCCTGTGGGTCAACAAGAGCCGCACGAATGATAAACCCATCCCATCGGTGGTCAGGATGGGCCTTGCAGTCAAACACAACGAGCAGGCCGCCCACTCTCTCGCTCCATGGGAAGACAAAGAAGCTCCACAAACATGCAGGAACAAAGTCCAGCTAATTTATTGCACTCCGGCCAGAGGGACTCGAGCCGTGACAAACGGCCTCCTGTTGAGAAGCCTGTGTACCGTGGCCAGAGAGTGGGATGAGCATTCAGACCTGGGTCAAACTCTGGATAAAACAAAGGCTCTTTCATTTACCAGGGGATTCATAGAGCATGACACATTTGGCAGATTAGGCTAATTGATATTGGATGGATGACATTTTGTATCCATTGTTGCAGCTAAGTAGCATTTGACAAAGCTTATCCTGAGGGATTTGAAAAACTGGTTATCATTGTTGGGGAGTAACCAAAATACGTAGTAGCAGTCTACAGTAGCTCATCTGTTTTCAAAACATTGCAGTAGCAATATTTTTTTGTTAATTTGTTTTATATATTTTTATTTTTATGCATTTTTGAATATTTCATTAATTATTATTATTATTATTATTATTATTATTATTATTATTATTATTATTATTATTATTACAGACATTTCACTGTATTTTGATGCAGTTTGACAAGTATAGATCATAATCAAATCTCAATTATACTACTTTAAATGATTGATAGCCCTGTAAATAATGTGAATTGAAAAAATATTGACTCATTTAGTAGCTTAAGTGTAGTTTACTGTTTAGCTACATACCTACATTTTCAAAAGAATGGCTTTACTGGAGTTTAACTATATGGAATGATGAGTAGCTTGGTGAATTACATTTTCAAAGATTTTTCAAAAATTTTTGATAACACAGGTTGAGGGTGATCCATTTATTAAAGAGTGGCATAGGAGATTTTTTTTGTATTTTCTAAGGTTTAAGGACCAGGTGCCATATGCAATAAACCCTGAAATTAAAAGAATTCAACTGCAGGTCGGCAGCATGTGTGCGAGTCTCTCATGTAGTTCAACAGTACATTTGTTTTAACAATCTATTTGATGACTATTCCGAAAATCTCTGTTCAGCACATTTGTAACCTTTATGCAAGATGTATCTTGTGTCAACACTGATGCCAAACAGGTGGCTTAGTTTGCAGTCTGAAGTGCTGACCGGGAGGACTGCACTTGCCGCTTTATGATCCACAGGAAATTAACTAAGCTCCAAAGTTTTTACCTGATACAGTACAAAGCTTGCACACCTCTGTGAACAATGGTTTGTGCAAGATCTTGCATGATATTGCTTAAACTCTGGCTCAAATACTTTTTTTTATTTTTTTTTTTTGGGTGTATTTTGGTTCTTATTAGAGCTGTCAAATGATTAATCGCGATTAATCGCATACAAAATAAAAGTTTGGGTTTGCCTAATATGTGTGAGTACTGTGTGTAATTAATATGTATATAGAAATACACACAAATGAATGTATATATTTAAGAGTTATTTATGTACAAAATATTTTTAGTTATATATATATATATATATATATATATATATAATATAATATATAATATATATATATATACACACAGTACACCCACATTTATTAGGCAAACTCAAACTTTTATTTTGTATGTGATTAATCACGATTAATCGTTTGACAGCCTTAGTTCTTATTAATACTAGTGTAAATATAAGAATCCATTTAGTGGTTTGCCATGTAGGGCACGAGTCACATTTTGAGCAGTTTAGCTTTTTCCTATTTCTTTTAAAGATACACTGACTTTTGGTCCTCTAGCAGTTCAAAAAATTAAACTGCACAGTTGGTCCTATCGTATGCCCTCGGATTTACAAGACTTTAAAATACAGGCATGTTCTTAAATTGGCTTTCATGCCGCCTTGTGATAAGCGCTGACCCCTAAAATGCTCTTCTTTTTTTCCCCCTTGTGTCCAGACATTTCTTTTGGGTTTAAAAGAGCATCTTCCTACAGATGTTCCACTGAAATTCTGTTACCGTCCATGAAAGTGTTATAGAGCAGATGTGTAGGGTGTAACTTATTTTCTCTGATCGCTTTTTACCAAAGCTGCTCATGCTTTGTATATAGTTGTGTGCTATTTACAGCAGATATTCTGTACACAGGAAGTGGAGAACGTAATGGCTACTTCCTCTTCTTATCCTCCTCTTCTCCTTTTTCTTCTTTATTTTCTGCAGTTTTTTGTATTTTTGTATGTTATTCTACAATTACACATTTGTTTTTCAACTGAAACACAAGTTTAATTTTGACTTGAACCATGTTCTTTTTGTTGTCTTGCATGCACTGATATTTTTCTTTCAGGAAATGCATATCTAATTAGTTGTTTATATATATAATATAATATAATATAATATAATATAATATAATATAATATAATATAATATAATATAATATAATATAATATAATATAATATAATATAATATAATATAATATAATATAATTTGCTGTTATCTAATTACAAGGGTTCAATTGCAGCATAATATTCTCCTCATAATGCAACTATTGTAATAGTGAGTCTTTTAAAGCTGTTTTTCTAGAGAGGGGTGGCATGATATAATGAAATATGGTGGTCGCTTTTTCACCATGCTAATTTAGTGAGAGCTCACAGAACCATGTGCTGAGTGTGCTTTTTTCCCCCTCCTTTTTTTTTTTTTTTTTTTTTTTGTCAATAAAGCCTAAATGGAAATGGCGCTTTCATTGATTTGCCATTAGTGGACAATTGATTCATTCATGCCCATGAAAAAGTTAAAGTGGGTGCTGATGTGTGCATATTATTTTTTGAAAATGGTTCAAAGCTACAGTACCTTTGAAAGTGTCATAAAATTAATAATGCTTGAATGTATAATATATATATATTTTTTTTTTTTTTGACGGGTGATTTTTCTTTCTTTTAAATTAAAAAACAAGAGGGAAAAGTCCACACCCATTCTCTTTTTGCTCTGACATGGTTGTAAACTAGATAATGTGGCTATTGTGGCATTTAGATCAACAATGTCCAGCCATGACCATGTTGATTTCATGGTGACCCGAGATGGTTTGTTCCGTCTGCAGAGCCCCCGACCCTTTCAGTGTGTGTCTGCTTCACTATTTGTTGAACCCACTCTGTCTGACCCTAATTCAATAATACACCAGCTGACATTTTGACTAACTTGCCAGACTGACATATTGAAATAAATTGACTTAGTTTACCATGGTATCGATTTTGTGTTGTTTAACAACGAAGTTCAAAGTGTCAAATCTATTAGTTAATATCTCAAGAGAGCACTTTGTACCTCACTCATCCCTCGACATTTTTTGCACGTAAATGCATTTTGTGACGGAATGCATTTTGTGACTTTTAAATGTCAATAGTAATTTTTCTTTCCAGGCATATGAATTGATTTGTAATGCCAGCGTTTATAAGATTAGCCTGGTGAAATATCTTTTCACCTCCATAATCTGCCATGTATAAATTATTTATGCAAATAGATTTTATTTCCCCAGTTTCTCGGAAGCTGTGATGGCGTTATTTCAGGTTGATCTTAAGAAAGATTGACTGAAAGAAAATAAGACTGACCAAAGAAAATGATAATTGTATTATAATGAAAGATTGACCAAAAGAAAGAATGCACGAAAGAAAGAACAAAAGAGACACTGACTGAAAGAAAGAGAGAGTTAAAGAATGAAAGACATTTGTACTTTTTGAGTTACTCGGCATTGAAGGTGTTTCCTCAACAGTTCAGTCCTTTATTCTGACAAATTAATTGATTTTCCTCTCTTTATAGCCTATACAGCTTTTCTTCACGAAATTACACAAATGAACAAGGCTGCTGTCCCTGAGAGCTCTTCTCGCATAAGCACCACATAAGGGGAAGGTATTCTGTTATTGACCTGCAGGCATTCTCATGGGAAGAAACCTTAGACAAAAGCCCAGGCAGGAGAGCAGAGTGGACAGACCGGACAGCCTCTCTGTAGGCACTCTCAAAATATGACTGTGGCCCTTTCAGACACTGAAGCCGGGTGATGACACATACTTGGCAGACTGAAAAACACATCTCCCTACTGCCTGTGTCTTTCCCCCCTCTTTTCACTTGCTGGCACAAATAGAAAACAATTGTGCATTGTCTAAAACTTTAAGAAGAATATCTGAAACCATTTTTTGACTTTCAGAGAAGTTGTTTAGGGAGCTTTAAGTTAAAAAGTATAGACCCTGGATGTACTTGCGTTATATGAACACTTGTTGACATTCATGCACTTTGGCAGAAAGAATTTACCGTGTGCTCTAAGCAAATCATGCGTCGAGACTAAGTATCCGTCCGATTCGTAAAGAAAGACAATCCACGGAATATAATTGCACTGTAGTTAGTCACTTCTTGCTTTTGATTCCAGAGACCAGACACTTTGTATGGTTTGTTTTGATTTTGGCTCAAATGATCAGCCTTTGTTTTGGATCTAGCAAAGCTGTACTTGTCCGAAAACATTGAGGTCGCAGCCTGCTATCGACACAGCAGCATTTAAGTTCCTCTCATGGCCGCAGAGCTAAACTTGCTCCCAGTCTGAGGGAACTGGGTTCTAGATTACACAGGACCTATTTTGGATTTCACTTCTCATTAAAGCTGCGGTCATCTAAAACGTAACAACGTACCAGTCACGGCAAGGATAGAGTGATAAGCAAACATGTTTTGACAGATGTGGTCACAGTATCCCCGGCATGCTGATTGGACTCTAGATGAAGCAAAGTGGCCAGTTTCGGGATCGCGTGATACCACTGGTCCCCTGAGAGTTGTCTAGAGTAAGAATGTGCTCCTGCATATAAAAAAGCTTCTACTGGACTCCTATCCCTGTCTACATCCTCTACAGGCAAGAAGTATCAACCCATGCCAGAGATTAGCTTTCACGTTATTTGTCTCACTAACACCAATTAGAATCATTCTAGGGAGTCAGACTTCCTCGAGGTGCTGTCAAGCCAAATCAGGCAGTGGCTCAAGAATTCATGTACTTCGTCATACAATCCGAGAGCCTCCGCTGTTCCTGATCTTCAGTTCCAATCCAGCACTAGAGCTCCAAGTGTTCCTTTCTGATTCACACTTAATGCGAAATCCGATCTCTGAAGCCCCTGCCTGCTGCCTCTGGCAGAGTCTGTTGTCTTGTCTGAGCTGCTTTGTGTCGAGTCTTCAGGCCATAGTGTTTGTTTTCTCTGGCTTGCCAAAGTATCCAGTAAATTGGCAACTCCTTCCAATTGATTCAGAGGTGTAATTGAACCACAGTGGCTCTCGTGTACCCCTTTGTTTGGAAGGATGACGATCTAATTTGATGAATGGTTTGTAGAAAATAAAGAAGGTATACCTTGGGGGAGGGGGAGGGATCCGGAAAGTCTGCCAAGACAGTGAATTATTCGAAGAAAATGCAGAGATTTTAAATGTGTTTGATGATGGAGAGCTTTATCTCATGGAGAAAAGTAGTTCTCGATGCATCTGTTTTTCTTGTGGATTCTTACAAAGTAATGGCCGCAATTTCAACGCGTCTTGTCAAAAATTTCCCCCAAGACTTCAAAGAAGCTGAAAAATGTCTTGAACTAGTTCTTTTTGGCAGTTTAGTCTTTTGTAACATCTTCTCACTTTTCTTACTTCCATCTGTTCTCATGGGCAAGGAGTAGACGGGTGTTTGCTGCTGGCAACTGTGCAAGTGTGCTAGCTAGTAGCAAATGATAAAAGACTTTGGCTCTACAGCCAGGGATCCATTGCTCTTTTTGCGTCATATCTTTCTCTTGTAAACATGTTTCCATTAAACCTTTTGTCTCCATTCTGTGTTAATTACACGTTCTTGGCGCCATTGCTGTGGAGACTGATTATTATGTCGCTTAGACGGTCCGTTATCACACTTATTTCCCGTTGCATGTTTTAATTATAGCTTATGTCATTGCTTGCGCTCTCTAGGGAGACTAATTACACTCGACAGTTCAACACCATCTTCATGTGTGCAGCCGTATATTCATGATCACAGGGGGTAGAGGGTGTTTGTTTCACAGCAAGATACCACCGCCTAGGGTTTGAATGACATGGATTTTGGCATGGATGAGTGCATATGGAATAACGTAACTGCCTAGTTGCTTTGTTTACATGTGTTTGTGTTGTTTGTTTCCTTGAGGGCTCTCTCAGTCTTGTTGGGCGGCGCGACGCAGGCAGACAACGTGGGCACAGTATGTGTCTATGGCCTCCAGAGCATATCCCGCCCTGCCTCCTCCTGTTCCCTGCAAAACTCTACTCTTTTATGAGACCTTCTTCAGACATATTTAGAGTCCCAAAGCCTTCTCCCAGGGAGTAAATGGAACATTTCTCCTTCCAGTCTCTCTTTTCTTGCATTTTTCATTCCCCTAAGCTTTTTCTTTCCCTTTTTGTCTTAGTTTCTTTCTGGCACAGTCGGATTGTTTGATTGACAGACATTTGGTACCACTTCATGCTTGCTTATGGCTAAATGGAGGTCCCTGTTTATCTATTGATCATTTATTTATTTTTGGTCAAGGGTGCAGTACATGTCCTCAGTTTCTAAACTGAGGAAAGTCAGAATCAATGTAAGGTATTCTCACACATTGATTTGCAGTTTCTAGGGTTCTTTATGATCCCCACGAACAGTTAAATCATATCAGTAGTCGTTCATTTAAGAGATTAGTCGACTAATTGCGCGTTAATATTAATAATCCATATAAATCATAATAATGAGACTTTAGTCACCAATACACATGCATAAAGCTTGTCAAAGTGTACTGGCAAACATGATTATGAATGGGGCATGAACAGAATGAGACTGTGTGAACATTTTAATCATTTATTGATAAACTAGTGTTTTGTGTGTTTTCAGCTGCAGAGATGGTCAACAATGCTGATTATTTGTTTTAGATTTGAGTTGGTTAATTTAAAAAGTAGACATTTCAAGCCTTCCATAGATATATTTGTCATGTCCGTGAGGCAAGTATATGCTGAGTTTGTTAGTTTTTGTGACGCACTCAAGTTCACTTGAGATCGAGATGGCAGAAAGCGCATCCTGTTTGTTTTCATTATTTTACAAAAGCACAACGTTTTGTTGTTATTGTGAGTTTACAGAAATAAAATCAAACCATTTACAGTTTCAAATGTTGGAATATTCTTATCTGTATGGCCAAAAATGAGTATTTTAATTTAAATGCAAGTGCCTCCATGTCATGCAGTAGACGCGCTCTCCACACAAACGGTTGGATATATTTCAAATAATAGCACACGTTTATCTAAGTTAAAGGGTTAGTTCACCCAAAAATAAAAATTATGTCATTAATGACTCACCCTCATGTCATTCCAAACCCATAAGACCTTCATTCATCTTCGGAACACAGTTTAAGATATTTTAGATTTGGTCCGAGAGCTTTCTGTCCCTCCATTGAAAATGTATGTACGGTATACTGTCCATGTCCAGAAAGGTAATAAAAACATCATCAAAGTAGTCCATGTGACATCAGTGGGTTAGTTAGAAGTTTTTGAAGCATCTAAAATACATTTTGGTCCAAAAATAACAAAAACAACGACTTTATTTAGCATTGTCTTCTCTTCCGGGTCTGTTATATATCCGCCTTCACTCCACAGTGACGCTGCTGCTGCTGCTTCTTTCCTGTTTTATGGCGGTTGGCATCCAGCTTATTGGTGCATTATCGCCCCCTTCTGCTCCGGAGAGTGACGCGATTAGGACATCCGCGACATGCACACCTACGCACCATTTTAAAAAATATAGCAATACCAAAATACAAACAATGTAGAATAGCTTGGATACAGCGTTCGTCTCCCTCAGACTGTAAACGAAGCTCTGGCGCAATAGATAACACATCATCAGCGTCACTGTCCGGAGCAGAAGGGGGCGGTAATGCACCAATAAGCTGGATGCAAACCGCCGTAAAACAGGAAAGAAGAAGAAGCAGCGTCATTGTGGAGTGAAAGCGGATATACAACAGACCCGGAAGAGAAGACAATGCTGAATAAAGTCGTAGTTTTTGTTATTTTTGGACCAAAATGTATTTTAGATGCTTCAAAAACTTCTAACAAACCCACTGATGTCACATGGACTACTTTGATGATGTTTTTATTACCTTTCTGGACATGGACAGTCTACCGTACATACATTTTCAATGGAGGGACAGAAAGCTCTCGGACTAAATCTAAAATATCTTAAACTGTATTCCGAAGATGAACGGAGGTCTTACAGGTTTGAAACGACATGAGGGTGAGTCATTAATGACATCTTTTTAATTTTTGGGTGGACTAACCCTTTAATGTTAGAGCGAGCGGACATGTAAAGTTGCTACTACTTAAATGTTTCAAGTGATAAGCCATATTTGAATTTGATGAATGATAGGCGAATGTTTTGGATTTATTGATCTGTCCCTCATGGACTGCACCACTTCCTGTGGAGGATTTATTTTCTACGACTAACCGACTAATACCAATTTTGGTCGACTGAGCCTCTTCTCGTTGATTATTAGGGGGTAGCTCTATAAAACTGCATAAATCATTTGTTATAAAATAGTTTTTAGTATATTTTTTCTATTTTACACTTAAAAATTTGATTATGGTTTTATTGTTCATTATAAAAATTGGCAGTAAATCTATACACAAAGACGGATGAAGCAGTTTGCTAAATGACAAATGACTTTTTGAAAGATTACATGCAGGGCTTACATGCAGAGTTATATTTTCACACATTGTCTCACACCTGTGATGTGTGTGTTTTAGTCATGCCCGCTCGTGATTTTTTTTTTTCAAGAAGACTGCTGCGTTAGGACTCAAGGCCTTTAGCAAGTGAAGGAATATCACTCAAAACACTCATAGAGGAGCTCATACAATAACAGAACAAGTGATGTGGCATGAGGACTAACTCAACCTTCACTCTTCAAACCAATGTCCTTAAGTGCGCTGTAGCGAATTAATTGACAGGTTTGATAATAAGTCTGTTAATGTCTTTTGACTGTATTTGTATCACCGACTCTTTCTTTTTCCTCACACAGCCGTGCTATCAAGACCAACCAGGACCTCCTCCCCGAAACGCCTTGGATCAACATCTTTTACGATGACTTCTGGGGGACACTTCTCACCCACAGCGGTAGCCATAAGTCCTATCGCCCACTCTGCACACTCTCCTTTCGACTCAACTATGCCCTGGGTGCCTTAGATCCCTGGGGTTACCACCTGATCAATGTGGTTCTACACTGCGCGACGACTGCCCTGTTCTCTAGCCTCTCAAGCCTGCTGCTGGGGTCGGGTTGCTGGAGCCTGCTGGCTGGGCTTCTCTTTGCCGCTCACCCCATCCACACCGAGGCCGTGGCGGGCATCGTGGGCCGAGCCGACGTGGGAGCCGCCCTCTTCTTCCTTCTGGCCCTGCGCTGCTACATATGCCACTGTACCCCGAGGACGAGCGGTGCCCACGGGCGAAGCTGGACGTGGTTCTTGGGCACCTTGGCATGTGCTTCCTTCAGCATGCTATGGAAGGAACAAGGCGTGACGGTGCTGGCTGTGGCTGCCATGTATGATGTGTTTGTCTTCCACAGGTTTAAGCTGCAGCAGGTTCCTGCTCTCTTCCAGAAGGTAAACAGCCTTTATCTGCCATTTAGAAAACCAGCTGTGTGTTTTTCGTTTTTCTTTTTTTCTTTTTTTTTAATGCATATATTTGATTTACTAAACTCTTGCAGTGGCCTGGCGAACTGTGGATAGTGCATGTGTGTGCTGGTGGATAATTTGTACAAACATTCATGTGTAGTGTTTGCTTTCCATCAGGATAAAATTTGGAAAACATTTTGGCATGTATGTTCAACCGAGTGAACCGTAACAAACTGTACAGTTTTTTTTTTTTTTTTTTTTTTTCTTCTTCATAATGGACTAGAAAAATGCAAGAGCCAAAGGCAATCAAAGGAAAATTGGTGTTTGTTTGGTGTATTTACATACATGCATCTGGCCAGAGATGTTTGTGTTTTCACTTGGCAGCACATGACGATCTGTAATTACACTAAAACGTTTCTGCACCACATCAAATTTCGGTTACCTTATTGCATCTATGTTCACTGCACTGATTTGGATTTTGCTGAAAGCTAGCTCTTTAAATTTCAATGACCCGTTCTGCTTTCTCAAACTACCGTTCATCTGAACCCGACACGGGTGAAGTAAGTCCCCTGTAAACTCCTGTTTTTAATGAACCCTTTATAATTGTAAAATTTTCAAGTGAGGCCGGAAAGACCTGGCTTACGTTCTGAAATTGTTTTATTAACGGTCAGAGTGAAATCGTAACGAATGCTCCTTTAATGATGTGGATGTATTGTGTTTACATGAGAATGGTAATTAGCACAGTGATCGCTCATAAACAGTAGAAGTCAGAGTGTGCGCGTAACGAGGTATGGCAGAGAAAGCTGGACAGGGAAATCAATGATATTAGAAGGATTGCACACAACAGCGCCCTGCTCCTTAGTGCAGATCTCTGTTCTTCAAGCACCCGACTATCAGGTCGACTTTTCCTCAACCCTGGCTTGTCAAAAGGATTTACCATCAACTGTCAGAATGCAGTGACATTCGTAACCCCCAGCCAATCAGTGCAAAACTGTATTGACGTGTGCACAAATGTGACTAGGATTAGAGACCCATTGAACTCTCATGCAAGACTGTAGTTTTTTTCCCCTAAATGTTCATTCATGCATCCATATTTATCAGAAATAAAAAAGGACGGAAATTCATCAGATGTTTAAAGTGTTTGGTCACAATAAGTACCATATTGATTATTGGTGATATTACAGATTTTTTTATTGCATCTGTTGATAGTTGATATATTGGTTGATTTTGGATATATTTAATTGTCCGTGCTTATTTCCTATATTTTTTTACATTTATATTACCATTGTCATCATTTACCGCTTACTTAAATAACACTGTTAAATTTAATCTTTAGCAGATCTCAACATAAATATACATTTTTCATACCTAAATTATTTTGCGTGTAATTTTTAGTGATGTATTTTTTTTATCTATTATATCTACTACTATTTTTATATCTAAAATAGTATATAAATTCAATGTCTGCCATTTTTCGTTTATCATCCATAACATGAAAATAATAATTGATCTTCTAGGGCTGGACGATTAATAATAGCCTAAAATCAAAACCTCACTTAATTGAACATTTTACCTTGATTACGATTAATGAACGATTATTTTGTTTCTGGGTTTGTTTTTTTTCCGTAGTTCACTTACAAGGTTTGTACTGTAAATTTACTTGACTATTAAAGGTGGGATATTTTTTCCTTTTGAAAGAGTGATCACTTTCAGCAGTTATTTTATCTATGGTTTGTAACATTTCTTACAGATTTCTGCTCGTAAATCAGATACAGATAAATTAGGAGTGTACCTTTTACCATATGTTTTGGAGTATTGCCATAGTTCAGTATCGTGATATGTATTGAATCATGACATGAGGGTATCATTATACCCCTATTCCGTAGTGCAGTCAGGTTCTCAAAATTTTTAGAGTGGCATACCACCTGAGGCATTTCACATTCTTTTGCGTACCCCTTCTCATCCACTTATAAAATTGTGCGTCTGTATATTAAATGGATGTTTCCATCAACTTCCATGACCTATGGCTAAAAGTTTAGATAGAGAATGTATTTCAATTAGTTTATTCAGTTCAAATGCATTCAACGTAATATTGTGTTAGTGAAAAATGTGGTCATACTGGAGAAAAAAAAAGAGGCAAATTAAGCTCTTAAAAAGTTTATTTCTAACACTGAAGTACATATTTGTATAATTTGTGCTCATAAGTGTATTTTGGACCAGCATGGCTTTTCATCACAATGGCTTGTGACATCTCAAAGAGGTGTGATGCTGTCTGCCTTTGGCTTATTCATAGACTGCAGCAGACAGCCCCTCTAATGGCATGGCACATCACATCAGCCCGGGAAGCCTGGCCTATAGGTGACAAAAGAGCATGATCTCTCATATCTGACAGCTCTTGACCATCTCCCCATCAATCATCAGCTCTTCTATTAGCCCAGCTGTGTCATTTTAACTATATTAAGCCATACAGTAGAAATGCTCTGCAGTGTGCCAGGGAGCATTCGCTCGTCCGCGAAGCCATGTGCTTCGAATATCCTTCCCGCATCAGGCCCCGGCTGTGTTTTCACATTGCTGTCATCTGGTTCAACAGCCTTAGCATGTTGTCAGCGGCAAATAATACCAGATTTTCTACTTTGAGGAGAGACCGTGTCACTCTGACTTATGACAGCTTAACATAAAGTAGAGTCGAAGGGGGAAGCCAGAATTACTTTGTAAACACACACGCATCAAGGCGTCTATGATCCACAAGCCCAAGGACAAATACCTCTCATCTGCCAGGCTGCAGTGCGGCGATAATTCCAGAGATGAAAGCTGGATGGGTTTTAGTGAGGAGACAAACTGCTTCCTACATCCAAGGGCCCGAAGACTCATTTGACATAATGAGACGATAAACTAAATATGGGGGAGTAAACTCAAAAACACCAATGTTTAGATGTTCAAGCGCATCCGTCAATGTGGTAGAATAAACACGTCTATAATTTTCTCTGCGTTGCACTTTTGGTGTGATATGTCTGTGGGCTTGGTTAATGTGAGAGGCACAGAGAAATATTAATGGCCGTTCATCGTCCATCCATATTAAATGTGCAGGCGTGTATGAGAATAGCGATGTGATCGTAAATTTGGGATACTTATCTGATTGCGGTATGCAGTTTATGACATCATCCCATAGCTTTATATTGATGCTAAATCAGGATGTCTGGTATAAGTAAATGTTTCCTGGGCAGCTGGTCTGGACTCGGGGCGATCACTTATGGAAATGCATTAAATTCAATCATCTCAAGTTTAAGAGGGTCTGGTCATTGTGAGGCTTCTAAACTGCATTAAAGTGTTTTTTAGAATCTCTCTGGACTGTTCAGGATACTCAATTTATTTCCAATCTTCTCTAACTTGAATTTGTAGTTATGTTATACGAGTAAAACCGCAGTGTTTTGATGTGCTTATTACGCATTAGTATGGTTTAGTCAAAATGGATGCCACATTTAATTTGATGCGAGTAAAAATAAGGCTAAAAGGAACATAAATTCAGTCTGTTTAATATGTGGTACTGTCTGTAGTGTTTTAGTGATTTTTAAAATTAGATGTAAGAGGGTGTCAGTGACAGCAGGTTAATCTAGATGTAAAAATGCATGTTTATCAAAAAAAAACATGTTTATCCAAAAGTGACCAATATAAATAAATGAGAAAAATATTAAGAACCGATGCGGTACTGATATGGTACTGACATATCATGCATCTCTATCCCTAAATTATGCACATTGCCAGCTTTGAAATTCATCTGGCTCTTGTGAAATAATTTTGAGAGATGTATTACCTGAGATGGATTTGGTAACACTGGCATGGCTATTTTTCTTCTGCAAATTCAAAAATGGCAATCAAAATAGACTTCCAACCTTATAACTTCTAATAGAATATTTTATCCCCTCAACATGTAACCCATGTCACAAAGTCTTTTTCCATATCGTTGTAATCATTCACATACCAATGCTCTTTTGCCTAAATCAGAGTGTAATGGTCTGGCTGCACATTCCTCACACCTCTGCTGTCTCATTGCTGTAATGATAGCCAGACAGACGTATCAGCTGTGAATGCATAATGAGCTTTTTCTCTCTTTCCATTAGAGCTGTGATTCCATTACCTCTGAAAACAGTTGCGCTTTTCTGTTTTTATGGCTGCATTATGGTTTTGTTGTGGAGTAAAGTCACGCTTGCATTTAAGGAAATCTTAGAGGAAATCAAGGCCTGTCTTGGGTAGCATTTTACTTCTACACTACGGGCATGCTAAGTAATTTAAAGGGCACCTATTATGCCCCTTTCTACAAGCTGTAAAATAAGTCTCTGTCTCCAGAGTGTGTATGTGAAGTTTTAGTTCAAAATACCAAACAGATCATATTTTTTATAGCATGTTAAAATTGCCAGTTTTGGGGGTGAGCAAAAACTAGCTGTTTTGTGTGTGTCCCTTTAAATGCAAATGAGCTGCTGCTACCAGCCCACTTTCAAAAAGAAGGCGGAGCTTCAAGAGCTCATGCAACAAACAAACAGGACAATATCAAGCACTGAAAATGTCCGTGGTGTTCAGTCTGAACCGGAGTCAGACAATGATGCCTACAGAACCAGAGAATATATGCTGCTATATATATATTATATATATATACCGCATCGGTTCTTAATATATATATATATATATATATATATATATATATATATATATATATATATATATATATATATATATATATATATATATTATATTATATAATATATATATATATATATTATATATATATATATATATATATATATATAAAAATTATATTATATTACATATATATATATATTATATATATATATATATATATTATATTATATTATTTATATATATTATATATATATTATATTACATATTATATATTATATTATATTATATTATATTATATTATATTATATTATATATATATATATATATATATATATATATATATATATATATATATATTATATTATATTATATTATATATATATATATATATATATATATATATATATATATATATATATATATATTATATATATATATATATTATATTATATTATATTATATTATATATATATATATATATATATATATATTATATATATATATATATATATATATATAAAAATTATATTATATTATATTACATATATATATATATATATATATATATATATTATATTATATTATATTATATTATATTATATTATATTATATTATATATATTATATTAATTATATTAATTATATTAATTATATTAATTATATTATATTATATTATATTATATTATATTATATTATATTATATTATATTATATTATATTATATTATATTATATTATATATATATGGAGACAGAACAGGTATAGTTTAGTTTATAAGTTATGTTGTCATCTTGTAATGAAGTGTATTTTTATCATTGTGGGGTGGTTGTGTTCACACACTGCCAACACACATTTATGTCCAAACACCACGTTCAAGTGAATTTCTGACTTCTGTCAAGAACAGGCTGTTTTCGCGCATGTGCCTTTAAATGCAAATGAGCTGCTGTGCCCCGCCCCCTGTCTATGATCACAGGTCCTGCCTCAATCAGTTTCTCTGCCAAATATTAACATTATTAACATTAGATTATCATCTATATCGTGAACACTCTCGTATAGCATAGTTTCATTCATCATTAAAGTTTTATATTTATTTCCACACATTTTAAAGCTATATCAGTTTAAATTAATCGTTTTCTGAGTGCACTTATCTGAAGCACACTTCTCTTTCACATTTTTTGTTTTGTTAAAAACTGTCAAATACACACAATATTCTGTCAAAAACACACACAGTTCACATAAACACAGTCAGTTATGTCTGTGAACGTAAATAGCAGGCAATGTTACAGAAATCGTATGTGTATATTAGATCTGTGGCACATTCCCTTCAAAAATAAAACTAATCCATCGCGTTCGCTCAGATGTCAGTAAATGAAGACCGTTATGTTCACTCTTACATCCAACAACAAAATATCTCAATTACTTACCAGACATCATTGTCACTACAGTTGCTTGAGCGCGGAGAAAATGGCGGACAGCATACAACTCGCTGAGGGCGGAAACTATGGTAATACAGTACTGTCAGTCAGTGGGTGTGGGCGGGGCATGAGTAATGTGACGTCATCTAATGAGATGCTTTGGTTTAATGGGGTTTAAAGAACAAAAGCACTGGATGGATTTTTATCATTGTAGGGTGGTTGTGTTTACACACTGCCAACACACGTTTATATCAAACACCTTGTAAAAGTGGATTTTGCATAATAGGTGACCTTTAACATCGAGTGAGCGATTTGTACACTTTCTACATCTGCAGCACATCCGTGTGGCACCCATTTAGTGCTCCATGTGGGATATTTGGCTCAATCAATTGATTCCAAAAGAGTTAGACAATGTATGTTGAGTTAAACAATTCAATTGTATTTATGCTGTACTATTTTATTGAATACTTTGCAGTGTTGTAAAATGTGTATTATCAAGCGTGTAATCAGTACTTTTCGCAGTGCATTAGAATGCTAGAATTTGTCTAAAATCTTAAATTCATCATGAAATGAAAATGGACAATTCTTGTTTTTTTAAATGGAAAATTGCAGTATTTATTATTAATTATTTATCCTTGCACATTATTATTATAGATTATTATAGATTATAGATTCAGTCATAATAACTTGACCTCCCTCTTGCAGCGACATCTCTTCTCTTTTTCTGATAACGGGGCAACCTGTCACTCACATGAGATCACAGCAACATCAACCATCTAATCAATTCCCAAAGGACAAAATCAAGTCCCGCCCTACATTTTTTCTTGTTCAAGAAGCAGTTTCACTCACTGTTTCATATATGTCACAATAGGGAATAAAAGACTATGGCAACTTCCGCTTCATGCAGACTTTAAGAGGCAGCATATGATCAGGATGTGTACATTTTGAAACCTGTGATGCCTAAAATGCAGTTTAGGTAGGCAGTTCACTATAGTTTGCACATGCATATGAACATGAGAAGGAGAGGGAATGAGTTAAGTGCATAAACACATGTTGAGTTAACAGGGAGCTGCGCTTTAAGCGCCTTTGGCAGCGTCTCCCACCAAAGCTCTTGGGGGATTTTTTATTAAGAGTCCTGGTAGAGCTCTAGGATGCTTTTGGTCATTGCTCACACTTTAAAAAAAAAAAACCTCCACGCTCACAGCCAATCAAAGTGTGCTTGCTGAGATGTTTTACATTTTATACTCACTTTATACTCACAGATTGATGCAGATTTTCAAACTTTATCTGTAACCCTTAGTCTAAAACGAAATGAATTGTTTTAGAGCAGGTCAAATCTGCATTAACATGAATGTAGGTTTTTAAAATCTAGCTCTCACGTATAACATTGTTGGCACTGGCTGATATTGCATTTATGGTGTAATCAGTTTATCTTTATGTGGAAAATGCCGTTTTATTAGCTCATTTTCTGGAACAAGTTAATAGGCTCATTTTCAGTTACAGATACTGAAGTTAGATACAATTAGCACAGCACGTTTGGCATACACACCTTTCAGAATGAGATCACAATGTTTATTCATCAGCATTAAGCTGTAAAATGTCTTTCCTGAGGACTTGGCAATTTTTCTGTTTTTCCACAATACAAACAGCATTGTTGGTAAGCTAATAAGGTAAATGTGTTTTGTGACAGAATTTTGCATGGCTTTGTGCTGTACAAAGGAAAAGTTTTTATCAGTTGTTTATCATTTTATTTAAGATTAATTAAGACATCAATTCAATAACAATCTAGACAGTAGTAAATAAGTGTTATTTATATAAGGGTCAATGACGTGACGGGTAATTTTTTTTGTCCAAAGGCCTTAATAATAATAATAATAATAAAAAACAAAGATATGACATCCAAGGTAGTATGTAAGGTAGTACAACTAGACCTATTTTATTGAATCCAAAAAGTTTTAATTATATTTGCTATATATTAAGGTATTTGAAAGATTTTGAAGTGTCAAAAGGTAATTCAGTTTAACTGTCCAATACAGCCATTTCATTTGTGATTAAAATATTTTAAAATGTAATAAATGTATATTTTTAATAAATTATTTTTTTATTCTGGCATGATTTTATAACATCATATATCAACATGGTATTAAATTTATGTGTAGAATGTCCAGAAAAATGAATTTCATTGATTTCATTTGGAGGGACCAATATTAAGGGACCTTTTTTCGATCAAGTCATGCAGTCAATATCATGTGACAGGATGTGACATCATTCAGACACCTGTAAAGAAAAGTAACTAACTCTCTTTTAACTATTTGAATAATTAATGTTTTCACTTGCTCATACGCATGTCCCGTAACATCAGGTCATTCCATACAACCGCTATAAAACATGGAAAATGTTGTAATGTTTTAAAAACTTGTACTAAATATAAAATATTTATTTGTCCTTTTGCTAGCTAGATAGATATCAGCCTGTTAGCATTGTTTGAAGATATCGTCATTTGGTAAAACCGAAATTTTGGTTAAACCAAACGACTTTTTTGGTGACAAATTTTGTCCATCTTGTAAAAAAATGTCAAAAGCAGTGTTAATTGATTATAAAAACCACAATCTCATTGTTTACTCTTAATAAAACTTCAAAATTAGTTATATCTCCATTATGTTTTTTACACTATAAAAACCTTATTCGTCAATGACCCATAAATAAAGTATGTATTGGCAGTATGTGAAATAGTGGGTGATATAAACAAACATTAAGAATTCCATTTCCACCGCAAAAGAAATAGTAGTAAATCACAATCATGATATGACACAACAATTCCGAATTATTACATAAAAACTCTAAATTTGGAGATGTTGAAATTAAGATTAAAAAAAAAAATTGACAAATATGAGATACATGAAGTTTTTTTTTTTGGTCATAATTGACTTTTTGTTATTATTTTGACTTTAGTATCTTATAATTTTGGCTTCATATCTCTATGATTCATCAACTACGCTTTTTTCTTATGTGTCAGAAATGGGCTTCCATGCATAAGAAAAAAACGTGTCTAACTACATATATACCACAATATACATGTTTTTATTGAAAAGAGATTCTAAAACCACTAAAAACATCAATGAACATTTTGACTTCGGTACCCAAAGTAAAAGCCACGAGAGTTGTATCATGTTTTTACCATCGTTTTCCTATAAGAGCAATGTGGTATTCGATAAGTCGAGTGGTTTTACTGAGTGGGTGGTTGAGTTCAGAGGAAGCCCTGGTATGTCAATGAAGCATGTGTTAAGTTCAGATCTGGGTGTGGGTGGCTGTGTTTAAAGGAACAGGTGTGAATTTATTACATGGCTTTGTGTGTACACATGGTCACGTATGCACCCTCACACAGATGGCATGTGTATGCTCTAATGCCTTCTGTTAGTGTATGATGAAGTGAT